>NW_027139670.1:0-119122 GCF_035084215.1 Heptranchias perlo
GCTCTCTCTCTGTCTCTCTCTCGCGCTCTCTCTCTGTCTCTCTCTCGCGCTCTCTCTCTGTCTCTCTCTCGCGCTCTCTCTCTGTCTCTCTCTCGCGCTCTCTCTCTCGCGCTCTCTCTCGCGCTCTCTCTCGCGCTCTCTCTCTCGCGCTCTCTCTCTCGCGCTCTCTCTCTCTCTCCCGACGGTGCTCCCTGTCCCACACTCTGTCTCTCTCTGTACGGTGCTCCCTGTCCCACACTCTGTCTCTCTCTGTACGGTGCTCCCTGTCCCACACTCTGTCTCTCTCTGTGCGGTTCTCTCTCTCTCTCTCTCTCTCTCTCTCTCTCTGTCGTTGGCGTGCTGTCCCACACTCTGTCCCTCTCTGCATGTTGCTCCCTGTCCCTCTCTCTGTCCAGGGCTCTCTGTCTCGCTCTGCACTGAGCTCCCTGTCCCACACCTTGTCTCTCTCTCTCTCTCTCTCTCTCTCTCTCTCTCTGTAGTTGGCGCGCGGTCCCTCTCTGCATGTTGCTCCCTGTCCCACACTCTGTCTCTCCATCTGTCCAGGGCTCCTGTCCCACACTCTGTCTGTCTCACTCTGTTTGGGGCTCCCTGTCCCACACTCTGTCTCACTCTGTACGGTGCTCCCTGTCCCACACTCTGTCTCTCTCTGTGCGGTTCTCTCTCTCTCTCTCTCTCTCTCTCTCTGTCGTTGGCGTGCTGTCCCACACTCTGTCCCTCTCTGCATGTTGCTCCCTGTCCCCCTCTCTGTCCAGGGCTCTCTGTCTCGCTCTGCACTGAGCTCCCTGTCCCACACTCTGTCTCTCTCTGGACGGGGCTCCCTGTCCCACACTCTGTCTCTCTCTTTGTCCGGTGCTCCCTGTCCCACACTCTGTCTCTCTCTGTACGGGGCTCCCTGTCCCACACTCTGTCTCTCACTCTGTATGGTGCTCCCTGTCCCACACTCTGTCTCTCTCTGTGCGGTTCTCTCTCTCTCTCTCTCTCTCTCTCTCTCTGTCGTTGGCGTGCTGTCCCACACTCTGTCCCTCTCTGCATGTTGCTCCCTGTCCCTCTCTCTGTCCAGGGCTCTCTGTCTCGCTCTGCACTGAGCTCCCTGTCCCACACTCTGTCTCTCTCTGGACGGGGCTCCCTGTCCCACACTCTGTCTCTCTCTCTGTATGGGGCTCCCTGTCCCACACTCTGTCTCTCTCTCTGTCCGGTGCTCCTTGTCCCACACTCTGTCTCTGTCTCTGTCTGTCTGTCTCTCTCTCTCTTTTTCTCTCTCTCTCCCTGTCCGCTGCTCCCTGTCCCACACTCTGTCTCTCTCTGTACGGTGCTCCCTGTCCCACACTCTGTCTCTCTCTCCCTGTCCGCTGCTCCCTGTCCCACACTCTGTCTCTCTCTCTGTCCGCTGCTCCCTGTCCCACACTCTGTCTCTCTCTCTGCATGGTGCTCCCTGTCCCACACTCTGTCTCTCTCTCTGTATGGGGCTCCCTGTCCCACTCTCTGTCTCTCCCTCTGTCCAGGCCTCCCTGTCCCACACTCTGTCCCACACTCTGTCCCACACTCTGTCCCACACTCTGTCCCACACTCTGTCCCACACTCTGTCCCACACTCTGTCCCACACTCTGTCCCTCTCTCTGTCTCTCTCTCTGTCCCTCTCTCTCTCCCTCTCTCTGTCTCTCTCTCTGTCTCTGTCTCGCGCTCTCTCTCGCGCTCTCTCTCTCGCGCTCTCTCCCTCTCTCTCCCGACGGTGCTCCCTGTCCCACACTCTGTCTCTCTCTGTACGGGGCTCCCTGTCCCACACTCTGTCTCTCTCTGTGCGGTTCTCTCTCTCTCTCTCTCTCTCTCTCTCTCTCTCTCTCTGTCGTTGGCGTGCTGTCCCACACTCTGTCCCTCTCTGCATGTTGCTCCCTGTCCCTCTCTCTGTCCAGTGCTCTCTGTCTCGCTCTGCACTGAGCTCCCTGTCCCACACCTTCTCTCTCTCTCTCTCTCTCTCTTCTCTCTCTCTCTCCTCTCTCTCTCTCTCTCTCTCTCTCTCTCGCTCTCTCTCTCTCTCTATCTATCTCTATCTATCTCTCTGTAGTTGGCGCGCGGTCCCTCTCTGCATGTTGCTCCCTGTACCACACTCTGTCTCTCCATCTGTCCAGGGCTTCCTGTCCCCACACTCTGTCTGTCTCACTCTGTTTGGGGCTCCCTGTCCCACACTCTGTCTCTCACTCTGTATGGTGCTCCCTGTCCCACACTCTGTCCCTCTCTGCATGTTGCTCCCTGTCCCTCTCTCTGTCCAGGGCTCTCTGTCTCGCTCTGCACTGAGCTCCCTGTCCCACACCTTGCCTCTCTCTCTCTCTCTCTCTCTCTCTCTCTATCTCTCTGTAGTTGGCGCGCGGTCCCTCTCTGCATGTTGCTCCCTGTCCCACACTCTGTCTCTCCATCTGTCCAGGGCTCCTGTCCCACACTCTGTCTCTCTCTTTGTCCGGTGCTCCCTGTCCCACACTCTGTCTCTCTCTGTACGGGCTCCCTGTCCCACACTCTGTCTCTCTCTCTGTATGGGGCTCCCTGTCCCACGCTCTGTCTCTCTCTCTGTCCGGTGCTCCTTGTCCTACACTCTGTCTCTGTCTCTGTCTGTCTGTCTCTCTCTCTCTCTTTTTCTCTCTCTCTCCCTGTCCGCTGCTCCCTGTCCCACACTCTGTCTCTCTCTCTGTATGGTGCTCCCTGTCCCACACTCTGTCTCTCTCTCTGTATGGTGCTCCCTGTCTCACTCTCTGTCTCTCTCTCTGTATGGTGCTCCCTGTCCCACACTCTGTCTCTCTCTCTGTCCGCTGCTCCCTGTCCCACACTCTGTCTCTCTCTCTGCATGGTGCTCCCTGTCCCACTCTCTGTCTCTCTCTCTGTATGGTGCTCCCTGTCCCACACTCTGTCTCTCTCTCTGTCCGCTGCTCCCTGTCCCACACTCTGTCTCTCTCTCTGTACCGGGGCTCCCTGTCCCACACTCTGTCTCTCTCACTCTGTTTGCAGCTCCTGTCCCACACTCTGACTCTCTCTGTACGGTGCTCCGTGTCCCACACTCTGTCTCTCTCTCTGTCCAGGTCTCCCTGTCCCACACTCTCTCTCTGTCTCTCTCTCTATCTCTCTCTCTTTCCGCTGCTCCCTGTCCCACACTCTGTCTCTCTCTGTGCGGGGCTCCCTGTCCCACACTCTGTCTCTCTCTCTGTACGGTGCTCCCAGTCCCACAATCTGTCCCCCTCTCTGTCCAGGGCTCTCTGTCTCGCTCTGCACTGAGCTCCCTGTCCCACACTCTGTCTCTCTCTGGACGGGGCTCCCTGTCCCACACTCTGTCTCTCTCTCTGTATGGGGCTCCTGTCCCACACTCTGTCGCTCTCCCCTGTCCGCTGCTCCCTGTCCCACACTCTGTCTCTCTCTCTGTACGGGGCTCCCTGTCCCACACTCTGTCTCTCTCTGTACAGGGCTCCCTGTCCCACACTCTGTCTCTCTCTCTGTACGGTGCTCCCTGTCCCACACTCTGTCTCTGTCTCTCTCTCTCTCTCTCTCTTTTTCTCTCTCTCTCCCTGTCCGCTGCTCCCTGTCCCACTCTCTCTCTCTCTCTCTCTCTCTCTCTTTCTCTCTCTGTCCAGGTCTTCCTGTCCCACACTCTGTCTCTCTCACTCTGTTTGGGGCTCCCTGTCCCACACTCTGTCTCTCTCTCTGTACGGTGCTCCCTGTCCCCACACTCTGTCTCTCTCTCCGTCGGGCCTCCCTGTCCCACACTCTGTCTCTCTCTCTCTAAACGGTGCTCCCTGTCCCACACTCTGTCTCTCTCTCTGTCCGGGGCTCCCTGTCCCACACTCTGTCTCTCTCTCTCTGTACGGTGCTCCCTGTCCCACACTCTGTCTCTCTCTCTGTACGGTGCTCCCTCTCCCACCCTCTGTCTCTCTCACTCTGTTTGGGGCTCCCTGTCCCACCCTCTGTCTCTCTCACTCTGTTTGGGGCTCCCTGTCCCACCCTCTGTCTCACTCTCTGTTTGGGGCTCCCTGTCCCACACTCTGTCTCTCTCACTCTGTTTGGGGCTCCCTGTCCCACACTCTGTCTCACTCTCTGTTTGGGGCTCCCTCTCCCACACTCTGTCTCACTCTCTGTTTGGGGCTCCCTGTCCCACTCTCTCTCTCTCTCTCTGTCCAGGTCTTCCTGTCCCACACTCTGTCTCTCTCACTCTGTTTGGGGCTCCCTGTCCCACACTCTGTCTCTCTCACTCTGTTTGGGGCTCCCTGTCCACACTCTGTCTCTCTCTCTGTACGGTGCTCCCTGTCCACACACTGTCTCTCTCTCTGTATGGTGCTCCCTGTCCCACACTCTGTCTCTCTCTCTGTCCGGTGCTCCCTGTCCCACACTCTGTCTCTCTCTCTGTCCGGGGCCTCCCTGTCCCACACTCTGTCTCACTCTGTACTGAGCTCCCTGTCCCACACCCTGTGTCTCTCTGTGCGGTTCTCTCTCTCTCTCTGTCTGTCTGTATGTCTCTCTCTCTCGCTCTCTCTCGCTCTCTCTCTCTCTCTCTCTCTGCTGCTCCCTGTCCCACACTCTGTCTCTCCCTCTGTCAAGGGCTCCCTGTCCCACACTCTGTCTCTCTTTCTCTGTACGGGGATCCCTGTCCCACACTCTATCTCTCTCATTCTGTTTGGGGCTCCCTGTCCCACACTCTGTCTCTCTCTGTACGGTGCTCCCTGTCTCACACTCTGTCTCTCTCTCTGTCCGCTGCTCCCTGTCCATACTCTGTCTCTCTCACTCTGTTTGGGGCTCCCTGTCCCACACTCTGTCCCTCTCTCTCTGTACGCTGCTCCCTGTCCCACACGCTGCCTCTCTCTCTGTACGCTGCTCCCTGTCCCACACTCTGTCCTCCCTCTGTCCAGGGCTCCCTGTCCCACACTCTGTCTCTCTCTCTGTACGGGGCTCCCTGTCCAACACTCTGTCTCTCTCTGTCTGCTGCTCCCTGTCCCACACTCTGTCTCTCTCTGTACGGTGCTCCCTGTCCCACTCTCTGTCTCTCTCTGTACTGTGCTCCCTGTCCAACACTCTGTCTCTCTCTGTCTGCTGCTCCCTGTCCCACACTCTGTCTCTCTCTGCACTGTGCTCCCTGTCCCACACTCTGTCTCTCTCTGTACTGTGCTCCCTGTCCCACACTCTGTCTCTCTCTCTGTACGGTGCTCCCTGTCCCACACGCTGTCTCTCTCTCTGTACGCTGCTCCCTGTCCCACACTCTGTCTCTCCCTGTACGGTGCTCCCTGTCCCACACTCTGTCTCTCCCTGTACGGTGCTCCCTGTCCCACACTCTGTCTCCCTCTGTCCAGGGCTCCCTGTCCCACACTCTGTCTCTCTCTCTGTACGGGGCTCCCTGTCCCACACTCTGTCTCTCCCTGTACGGTGCTCCCTGTCCCACACTCTGTCTCTCTCTGTCTGCTGCTCCCTGTCCCACACTCTGTCTCTCTCTCTGTACGGTGCTCCCTGTCCCACACACTCTGTCTCTCTCTCTGTACGGTGCTCCCTGTCCCACACTCTGTCTCTCTCTCTGTCCGCTGCTCCCTGTCCCACACTCTGTCTCTCTCTCTGTACGGGGCTCCCTGTCCCACACTCTGTCTCTCTCACTCTGTTTGCAGCTCCCTGTCCCACACTCTGTCTCTCTCTGTACGGTGCTCCGTGTCCCACACTCTGTCTCTCTCTCTGTCCAGGTCTCCCTGTCCCACACTCTGTCTCTGTCTCTCTGTCTCTCTCTCTCTCTTTCCGCTGCTCCCAGTCCCACACTCTGTCTCTCTCTGCTCGGTGCTCCCTGTCCCACACTCTGTCTCTCTCTGTGTGGGGCTCCCTGTCCCACACTCTGTCTCTCTCTCTGTACGGTGCTCCCAGTCCCACAATCTGTCCCCCTCTCTGTCCAGGGCTCTCTGTCTCGCTCTGCACTGAGCTCCCTGTCCCACACTCTGTCTCTCTCTGGACGGGGCTCCCTGTCCCACACTCTGTCTCTCTCTCTGTCTGCTGCTCCCTGTCCCACACTCTGTCTCTCTCTCTGTACGGTGCTCCCTGTCCCACACTCTGTCTCTGTCTCTCTCTCTCTCTCTCTTTTTCTCTCTCTCTCCCTGTCCGCTGCTCCCTGTCCCACTCTCTCTCTCTCTCTCTCTCTCTCTCTGTCCAGGTCTTCCTGTCCCACACTCTGTCTCTCTCACTCTGTTTGGGGCTCCCTGTCCCACACTCTGTCTCTCTCTGGACGGGGCTCCCTGTCCCACACTCTGTCTCTCTCTCTGTATGGGGCTCCCTGTCCCACACTCTGTCTCTCTCTCTCTGTACGGTGCTCCCTGTCCCACACTCTGTCTCTCTCTCTGTCCGGGCCTCCCTGTCCCACACTCTGTCTCTCACTCTGTACGGTGCTCCCTCTCCCACACTCTGTCTCACTCTCTGTACGGTGCTCCCTGTCCCACACTCTGTCTCTCTCTCTGTCCGGGCCTCCCTGTCCCACACTCTGTCTCTCTCTCTGTACGGTGCTCCCTCTCCCACACTCTGTCTCACTCTCTGTTTGGGGCTCCCTGTCCCACCCTCTGTCTCTCTCACTCTGTTTGGGGCTCCCTGTCCCACACTCTGTCTCTCTCTCTGTCCGGGCCTCCCTGTCCCACACTCTGTCTCTCTCTCTCTGTACGGTGCTCCCTGTCCCACACTCTGTCTCTCTCTCTGTCCGGGGCTCCCTGTCCCACACTCTGTCTCTCTCTCTGTACGGTGCTCCCTGTCCCACACTCTGTCTCTCACTCTGTACGGTGCTCCCTGTCCCACACTCTGTCTCTGTCTCTCTCTCTCTCTCTTTGTCTCTCTCTCTCCCTGTCCGCTGCTCCCTGTCCCACTCTCTCTCTCTCTCTCTCTCTCTCTCTCTCTCTCTCTGTCCAGGTCTTCCTGTCCCACACTCTGTCTCTCTCACTCTGTTTGGGGCTCCCTGTCCCACACTCTGTCTCTCTCTCTACGGTGCTCCCTGTCCCACACTCTGTCTCTCTCTCTCTGTCCGGGCCTCCCTGTCCCACACTCTGTCTCTCACTCTGTACGGTGCTCCCTCTCCCACACTCTGTCTCACTCTCTGTTTGGGGCTCCCTGTCCCACCCTCTGTCTCTCTCACTCTGTTTGGGGCTCCCTGTCCCACCCTCTGTCTCACTCTCTGTTTGGGGCTCCCTGTCCCACACTCTGTCTCTCTCACTCTGTTTGGGGCTCCCTGTTCCACACTCTGTCTCTCTCTCTGTACGGGGCTCCCTGTCCCACACTCTGTCTCTCTCTCTGTACGGTGCTCCCTGTCCCACACACTGTCTCTCTCTCTGTACGGTGCTCCCTGTCCCACACTCTGTCTCTCTCTCTGTCCGGGCCTCCCTGTCCCACACTCTGTCTCACTCTGTACTGAGCTCCCTGTCCCACACCCTGTGTCTCTCTGTGCGGTTCTCTCTCTCTCTCTCTGTCTGTCTGTCTCTCTCGCTCTCTCTCTCTCTCTCTCTGCTGCTCCCTGTCCCACACTCTGTCTCTCCCTCTGTCAAGGGCTCCCTGTCCCACACTCTGTCTCTCTTTCTCTGTACGGGGATCCCTGTCCCACACTCTGTCTCTCTCATTCTGTTTGGGGCTCCCTGACCCACACTCTGTCTCTCTCTGTACGGTGCTCCCTGTCTCACACTCTGTCTCTCTCTCTGTCCGCTGCTCCCTGTCCCATACTCTGTCTCTCTCTCTGTACGGTGCTCCCTGTCCCACACACTGTCTCTCTCTCTGTACGGGGCTCCCTGTCCCACACTCTGTCTCTCTCTCTGTACGGTGCTCCCTGTCCCACACACTGTCTCTCTCTCTGTACGGTGCTCCCTGTCCCACACTCTGTCTCTCTCTCTGTCCGGGCCTCCCTGTCCCACACTCTGTCTCACTCTGTACTGAGCTCCCTGTCCCACACCCTGTGTCTCTCTGTGCGGTTCTCTCTCTCTCTCTGTCTGTCTGTCTCTCTCGCTCTCTCTCTCTCTCTCTGCTGCTCCCTGTCCCACACTCTGTCTCTCCCTCTGTCAAGGGCTCCCTGTCCCACACTCTGTCTCTCTTTCTCTGTACGGGGATCCCTGTCCCACACTCTGTCTCTCTCATTCTGTTTGGGGCTCCCTGTCCCACACTCTGTCTCTCTCTGTACGGTGCTCCCTGTCTCACACTCTGTCTCTCTCTCTGTCCGCTGCTCCCTGTCCCATACTCTGTCTCTCTCACTCTGTTTGGGGCTCCCTGTCCCACACTCTGTCCCTCTCTCTCTGTACGCTGCTCCCTGTCCCACACGCTGCCTCTCTCTCTGTACGCTGCTCCCTGTCCCACACTCTGTCTCTCCCTGTACGGTGCTCCCTGTCCCACACTCTGTCTCTCCCTGTACGGTGCTCCCTGTCCCACACTCTGTCTCCCTCTGTCCAGGGCTCCCTGTCCCACACTCTGTCTCTCTCTCTCTGTACGGGGCTCCCTGTCCCACACTCTGTCTCTCTCTCTATACGGGGCTCCCTGTCCAACACTCTGTCTCTCTCTGTCTGCTGCTCCCTGTCCCACACTCTGTCTCTCTCTGTACTGTGCTCCCTGTCCCACACTCTGTCTCTCTCTGTACGGTGCTCCCTGTCCCACACTCTGTCTCTCTCTGCACTGTGCTCCCTGTCCCACACTCTGTCTCTCTCTGTACTGTGCTCCCTGTCCCACACTCTGTCTCTCTCTCTGTACGGGGCTCCCTGTCCCACACTCTGTCTCTCTCTCTGTCCGCTGCTCCCTGTCCCACACTCTGTCTCTCTCACTCTGTTTGGGGCTCCCTGTCCCACACTCTGTCTCTCTCTCTCTCTCTGTACGCTGCTCCCTGTCCCACACGCTGTCTCTCTCTCTGTACGCTGCTCCCTGTCCCACACTCTGTCTCTCCCTGTACGGTGCTCCCTGTCCCACACTCTGTCTCTCCCTGTACGGTGCTCCCTGTCCCACACTCTGTCTCCCTCTGTCCAGGGCTCCCTGTCCCACACTCTGTCTCTCTCTCTGTACGGGGCTCCCTGTCCCACACACTCTGTCTCTCTCTCTGTACGGTGCTCCCTGTCCCACACTCTGTCTCTCTCTCTGTCCGGGGCTCCCTGTCCCACACACTCTGTCTCTCTCTCTGTACGGTGCTCCCTGTCCCACACTCTGTCTCTCTCTGTACTGTGCTCCCTGTCCCACACTCTGTCTCTCTCTGTACTGTGCTCCCTGTCCCACACTCTGTCTCTCTCTGTCTGCTGCTCCCTGTCCCACACTCTGTCTCTCCCTGTACGGTGCTCCCTGTCCCACACTCTGTCTCTCCCTGTACGGTGCTCCCTGTCCCACACTCTGTCTCCCTCTGTCCAGGGCTCCCTGTCCCACACTCTGTCTCTCTCTCTCTGTACGGTGCTCCCTGTCCCACACTCTGTCTCTCTCTGCACTGTGCTCCCTGTCCCACACTCTGTCTCTCTCTGTACTGTGCTCCCTGTCCCACACTCTGTCTCTCTCTGTACTGTGCTCCCTGTCCCACACTCTGTCTCTCTCTCTGTACGGTGCTCCCTGTCTCACACTCTGTCTCTCTCTCTGTCCGCTGCTCCCTGTCCCATACTCTGTCTCTCTCACTCTGTTTGGGGCTCCCTGTCCCACACTCTGTCCCTCTCTCTCTGTACGCTGCTCCCTGTCCCACACGCTGCCTCTCTCTCTGTACGCTGCTCCCTGTCCCACACTCTGTCTCTCCCTGTACGGTGCTCCCTGTCCCACACTCTGTCTCTCCCTGTACGGTGCTCCCTGTCCCACACTCTGTCTCTCTCTCTGTACGGGGCTCCCTGTCCAACACTCTGTCTCTCTCTGTCTGCTGCTCCCTGTCCCACACTCTGTCTCTCTCTGTACGGTGCTCCCTGTCCCACTCTCTGTCTCTCTCTGTCTGCTGCTCCCTGTCCCACACTCTGTCTCTCTCTGCACTGTGCTCCCTGTCCCACACTCTGTCTCTCTCTGTACTGTGCTCCCTGTCCCACACTCTGTCTCTCTCTCTGTACTGTGCTCCCTGTCCCACACTCTGTCTCTCTCTCTGTACGCTGCTCCCTGTCCCACACTCTGTCTCTCCCTGTACGGTGCTCCCTGTCCCACACTCTGTCTCTCCCTGTACGGTGCTCCCTGTCCCACACTCTGTCTCCCTCTGTCCAGGGCTCCCTGTCCCACACTCTGTCTCTCTCTCTGTACGGGGCTCCCTGTCCCACACTCTGTCTCTCTCTGTCTGCTGCTCCCTGTCCCACACTCTGTCTCTCTCTCTGTACGGTGCTCCCTGTCCCACACACTCTGTCTCTCTCTCTGTACGGTGCTCCCTGTCCCACACTCTGTCTCTCTCTCTGTCCGCTGCTCCCTGTCCCACACTCTGTCTCTCTCTCTGTACGGGGCTCCCTGTCCCACACTCTGTCTCTCTCACTCTGTTTGCAGCTCCCTGTCCCACACTCTGTCTCTCTCTGTACGGTGCTCCGTGTCCCACACTCTGTCTCTCTCTCTGTCCAGGTCTCCCTGTCCCACACTCTGTCTCTGTCTCTCTGTCTCTCTCTCTCTCTTTCCGCTGCTCCCAGTCCCACACTCTGTCTCTCTCTGCTCGGTGCTCCCTGTCCCACACTCTGTCTCTCTCTGTGTGGGGCTCCCTGTCCCACACTCTGTCTCTCTCTCTGTACGGTGCTCCCAGTCCCACAATCTGTCCCCCTCTCTGTCCAGGGCTCTCTGTCTCGCTCTGCACTGAGCTCCCTGTCCCACACTCTGTCTCTCTCTGGACGGGGCTCCCTGTCCCACACTCTGTCTCTCTCTCTGTCTGCTGCTCCCTGTCCCACACTCTGTCTCTCTCTCTGTACGGTGCTCCCTGTCCCACACTCTGTCTCTGTCTCTCTCTCTCTCTCTCTTTTTCTCTCTCTCTCCCTGTCCGCTGCTCCCTGTCCCACTCTCTCTCTCTCTCTCTCTCTCTGTCCAGGTCTTCCTGTCCCACACTCTGTCTCTCTCACTCTGTTTGGGGCTCCCTGTCCCACACTCTGTCTCTCTCTGGACGGGGCTCCCTGTCCCACACTCTGTCTCTCTCTCTGTATGGGGCTCCCTGTCCCACACTCTGTCTCTCTCTCTCTGTCCAGGTCTTCCTGTCCCACACTCTGTCTCTCTCACTCTGTTTGGGGCTCCCTGTCCCACACTCTGTCTCTCTCTGGACGGGGCTCCCTGTCCCACACTCTGTCTCTCTCTCTGTATGGGGCTCCCTGTCCCACACTCTGTCTCTCTCTCTCTGTACGGTGCTCCCTGTCCCACACTCTGTCTCTCTCTCTGTCCGGGCCTCCCTGTCCCACACTCTGTCTCTCACTCTGTACGGTGCTCCCTCTCCCACACTCTGTCTCACTCTCTGTTTGGGGCTCCCTGTCCCACCCTCTGTCTCTCTCACTCTGTTTGGGGCTCCCTGTCCCACACTCTGTCTCTCTCTCTGTCCGGGCCTCCCTGTCCCACACTCTGTCTCTCACTCTGTACGGTGCTCCCTCTCCCACACTCTGTCTCACTCTCTGTTTGGGGCTCCCTGTCCCACCCTCTGTCTCTCTCACTCTGTTTGGGGCTCCCTGTCCCACCCTCTGTCTCACTCTCTGTTTGGGGCTCCCTGTCCCACACTCTGTCTCTCTCACTCTGTTTGGGGCTCCCTGTTCCACACTCTGTCTCACTCTCTGTTTGGGGCTCCCTGTCCCACACTCTGTCTCTCTCTCTGTACGGTGCTCCCTGTCCCACACACTGTCTCTCTCTCTGTACGGTGCTCCCTGTCCCACACTCTGTCTCTCTCTCTGTCCGGGCCTCCCTGTCCCACACTCTGTCTCACTCTGTACTGAGCTCCCTGTCCCACACCCTGTGTCTCTCTGTGCGGTTCTCTCTCTCTCTCTGTCTGTCTGTCTGTCTGTCTCTCTCGCTCTCTCTCTCTCTCTCTGCTGCTCCCTGTCCCACACTCTGTCTCTCCCTCTGTCAAGGGCTCCCTGTCCCACACTCTGTCTCTCTTTCTCTGTACGGGGATCCCTGTCCCACACTCTGTCTCTCTCATTCTGTTTGGGGCTCCCTGTCCCACACTCTGTCTCTCTCTGTACGGTGCTCCCTGTCCCATACTCTGTCTCTCTCACTCTGTTTGGGGCTCCCTGTCCCACACTCTGTCCCTCTCTCTCTGTACGCTGCTCCCTGTCCCACACGCTGCCTCTCTCTCTGTACGCTGCTCCCTGTCCCACACTCTGTCTCTCCCTGTACGGTGCTCCCTGTCCCACACTCTGTCTCTCCCTGTACGGTGCTCCCTGTCCCACACTCTGTCTCCCTCTGTCCAGGGCTCCCTGTCCCACACTCTGTCTCTCTCTCTCTGTACGGGGCTCCCTGTCCCACACTCTGTCTCTCTCTCTATACGGGGCTCCCTGTCCAACACTCTGTCTCTCTCTGTCTGCTGCTCCCTGTCCCACACTCTGTCTCTCTCTGTACTGTGCTCCCTGTCCCACACTCTGTCTCTCTCTCTGTACGGGGCTCCCTGTCCCACACTCTGTCTCTCTCTCTGTACGGGGCTCCCTGTCCCACACTCTGTCTCTCTCACTCTGTTTGGGGCTCCCTGTCCCACACTCTGTCTCTCTCTCTCTCTCTGTACGCTGCTCCCTGTCCCACACGCTGTCTCTCTCTCTCTGTACGCTGCTCCCTGTCCCACACTCTGTCTCTCCCTGTACGGTGCTCCCTGTCCCACACTCTGTCTCTCCCTGTACGGTGCTCCCTGTCCCACACTCTGTCTCCCTCTGTCCAGGGCTCCCTGTCCCACACTCTGTCTCTCTCTCTGTACGGGGCTCCCTGTCCCACACACTCTGTCTCTCTCTCTGTACGGTGCTCCCTGTCCCACACACTCTGTCTCTCTCTCTGTCCGGTGCTCCCTGTCCCACACTCTGTCTCTCTCTGTACTGTGCTCCCTGTCCCACACTCTGTCTATCTCTGTACTGTGCTCCCTGTCCCACACTCTGTCTCTCTCTGTCTGCTGCTCCCTGTCCCACACTCTGTCTCTCCCTGTACGGTGCTCCCTGTCCCACACTCTGTCTCTCCCTGTACGGTGCTCCCTGTCCCACACTCTGTCTCCCTCTGTCCAGGGCTCCCTGTCCCACACTCTGTCTCTCTCTCTCTGTACGGGGCTCCCTGTCCCACACTCTGTCTCTCTCTCTATACGGGGCTCCCTGTCCAACACTCTGTCTCTCTCTGTCTGCTGCTCCCTGTCCCACACTCTGTCTCTCTCTGTACTGTGCTCCCTGTCCCACACTCTGTCTCTCTCTGTACGGTGCTCCCTGTCCCACACTCTGTCTCTCTCTGCACTGTGCTCCCTGTCCCACACTCTGTCTCTCTCTGTACTGTGCTCCCTGTCCCACACTCTGTCTCTCTCTCTGTACGGGGCTCCCTGTCCCACACTCTGTCTCTCTCTCTGTCCGCTGCTCCCTGTCCCACACTCTGTCTCTCTCACTCTGTTTGGGGCTCCCTGTCCCACACTCTGTCTCTCTCTCTCTCTCTGTACGCTGCTCCCTGTCCCACACGCTGTCTCTCTCTCTGTACGCTGCTCCCTGTCCCACACTCTGTCTCTCCCTGTACGGTGCTCCCTGTCCCACACTCTGTCTCTCCCTGTACGGTGCTCCCTGTCCCACACTCTGTCTCCCTCTGTCCAGGGCTCCCTGTCCCACACTCTGTCTCTCTCTCTGTACGGGGCTCCCTGTCCCACACTCTGTCTCTCTCTGTCTGCTGCTCCCTGTCCCACACTCTGTCTCTCTCTGTACTGTGCTCCCTGTCCCACACTCTGTCTCTCTCTGTACGGTGCTCCCTGTCCCACACTCTGTCTCTCTCTGTACTGTGCTCCCTGTCCCACACTCTGTCTATCTCTGTACTGTGCTCCCTGTCCCACACTCTGTCTCTCTCTGTCTGCTGCTCCCTGTCCCACACTCTGTCTCTCTCTCTGTACGGGGCTCCCTGTCCCACACACTCTGTCTCTCTCTCTGTACGGTGCTCCCTGTCCCACACTCTGTCTCTCTCTCTCTCTGTACGGGGCTCCCTGTCCCACACTCTGTCTCTCTCTCTGTCCGGGGCTCCCTGTCCCACACACTCTGTCTCTCTCTCTCTGTCCGGGGCTCCCTGTCCCACACACTCTATTTTATCCTGACCCTGCTCCTTTGTTCTTTTCCAGTCCTCGGATCTGTTTATCGAAGAAACACCGGAGGAGGATGAAAGACCCAACAGGTACAGGAAGTAAAAATACCCACTGACTGCACATGTCCGAGGCACGGAAAACACGCCTGCATTCTTCAGCGGACCCACCTCCCCGTGTTGAAAGTCTGAACATTGGGATTCTGTGTGGAGAGAGAGATGGGGAGCAATGTTAGTGAGTGTGACCATCTGTCACATAGCACGTTCCTGCTCTGTTTCGCAGCTTAACGTGTAGTGCAGGATGAGGCGATGGTGCTGTAATCTGTCCGTATAGTGCAGGGTGAGGCGATGGTGCTGTAATCTGTCCGTGTCGTGCAGGGTGAGGCGATAGTGCTGTAATCTGTCCGTGTAGTGCAGGGTGAGGCGATGGTGCTGTAATCTGTCGTTGGAGTGCAGGGTGAGACAATGGTGCTGTAATCTGTCCGTGTAGTGCAGGGTGAGGAGTCGGTGCTGTAATCTGTCCGTGTAGTGCAGAGTGAGGTGTTTGTGCTGTCATCTGTCCTGTTGTGCAGGGTGAGGCGATGGTGCTGTAATCTGTCCGTGTAGTGCAGGGTGAGCAAATGGTGCTGTAATCTGTCCGGGTCGTGCAGGGTGAGGCGATGGTGCTGTAATCTGTCCTTGTCGTGCAGGGTGAGCAAATGGTGCTGTAATCTGTCCGATGGTGCTGTAATCTGTCCGTGTCGTGCTTGGGGAGGCGATGGTGCTGTAATCTGTCCGTGTAGTGCAGGGTGAGCAAATGGTGCTGTAATCTGTCCGTGTAGTGCAGGGTGAGGCGATGGTGCTGTAATCTGTCCGTGTAGTGCAGGGTGAGGTGATGGTGTTGTAATCTGTCCAGGAAGTGCAATATGTGGTGTTGATGCTGTAATCTGTCCGTGTAGTGCAGGGTGAGGCGATGGTGCTGGAATCTGTCCCTGCAATGCAGGATGAAGTGTTGGTGCTGTAATCTGTCCCTGTCGTGCAGGGTGAGCAAATGGTGCTGTAATCTGTCTGTGTGGTGCAGGGTGAGGCGATGGTGCTGTAATCTGTCCAGGAAGTGCAATATGTGGTGTTGGTGCTGTAATGTGTCCATGTCGTGCTGGGGGAGGCGATTTTGCTGCAATCTGTCCGTGCAGTGCAGGCTGAGGCGATGGTGCTGTAATCTGTCCCTGCAGTGCAGGTGAGGCGTTGGTGCTGTAATCTGTCCGTGTAATGCAGGCTGAGGCGATGGTGCTGCAATCTGTCTCTGCATGTCAGGTGAGGCGTTGGTGCTGTAATCTGTCCGTGTCGTGCTGGGTGAGGCGATGGTGCTGTAATCTGTCCGGGAAGTGCAACATGTGGTGTTGCTGCTGTAATGTGTCCATGTGGTGCAGGCTGAGGCGATGGTGCTGTAATCTGTCCGTGCAGTGCAGGTGAGGCGTTGGTGCTGTAATCTGTCGGTGTAGTGCAGGGTGAGGAGATGGTGATGTAATATGTCCCTGTCGTGCAGTGAGGCGTTGGTGCTGTAATCTGTCCGTGTATTGCAGGGTGAGGTGATGGTGCTGTAATCATTCCGTGTAGTGCAGGGTGAGGCGATGGTGCTGTAATCTGTCCATGTCGTGCAGGGTGAGGTGTTGGTGCTGTAATCTGTCCGTGTAATGCAGGGTGAGGTGTTGGTACTGTATTCTGTCCGTGCAGTGCAGAGTGAGGAGATGGTGCTGTAATCTGTCCGTGTATTGCAGGGTGAGGGGATGGTGCTGTAATCTGTCCGTGTGGTGCAGGGTGAGGTGTTGGTACTGTATTCTGTCCGTGCAGTGCAGAGTGAGGAGATGGTGCTGTAATCTGTCTCTGCATGTCAGGTGAGGCGTTGGTGCTGTAATCTGTCCGTGTCGTGCTGGGTGAGGCGATGGTGCTGTAATCTGTCCGGGAAGTGCAACATGTGGTGTTGCTGCTGTAATGTGTCCATGTGGTGCAGGCTGAGGCGATGGTGCTGTAATCTGTCCGTGCAGTGCAGGTGAGGCGTTGGTGCTGTAATCTGTCGGTGTAGTGCAGGGTGAGGAGATGGTGCTGTAATATGTCCCTGTCGTGCAGTGAGGCGTTGGTGCTGTAATCTGTCCGTGTATTGCAGGGTGAGGTGATGGTGCTGTAATCATTCCGTGTAGTGCAGGGTGAGGCGATGGTGCTGTAATCTGTCCATGTCGTGCAGGGTGAGGTGTTGGTGCTGTAATCTGTCCGTGTAATGCAGGGTGAGGTGTTGGTACTGTATTCTGTCCGTGCAGTGCAGAGTGAGGAGATGGTGCTGTAATCTGTCCGTGTATTGCAGGGTGAGGGGATGGTGCTGTAATCTGTCCGTGTGGTGCAGGGTGAGGCGATGGTGCTGTAATCTGTCCGTGTATTGCAGGGTGAGGTGTTGTTGCTGTAATCTGTCCGTGTAGTGCAGGGTGAGGCGATGATGCCGTAATCTGTCCGTATAGTGCAGGGTGATGCGATAGTGCTGTAATCTGTCTGTGTAGTGCAGGGTTAGGAGATGGTGCTGTAATCTGTCCTTGTGCGGGGTGAGGTGTTGGTGCTATAATCTGTCGGTGTAGTGCAGGGTGAGGTGATGGTGCTGTAATCTGTCCGTGTAGTGCAGGGTGATGAGATGGTGCTGTAATCTGTCCGTGTAGTGCAGGGTGATGAGATGGTGCTGTAATCTGTCCGTGTAGTGCAGGGTGAGGTGATGGTGCTGTAATCTGTCCGTGTAGTGCAGGGTGAGGTGATGCTGCTGTAATCTGTCCGTGTAGTGCAGGGTGATGAGATGGTGCTGTAATCTGTCCGTGTAGTGCAGGGTGATGAGATGGTGCTGTAATCTGTCCGTGTAGTGCAGGGTGAGGTGATGGTGCTGTAATCTGTCCGTGTAGTGCAGGGTGATGAGATGGTGCTGTAATCTGTCCGTGTAGTGCAGAGTGAGGTGATGGTGCTGTAATCTGTCCGTGTAGTGCAGGGTGATGAGATGGTGCTGTAATCTGTCCGTGTAGTGCAGAGTGAGGTGATGGTGCTGTAATCTGTCCGTGTAGTGCAGAGTGAGGTGATGGTGCTGTAATCTGTCCGTGTAGTGCAGAGTGATGAGATGGTGCTGTAATCTGTCCGTGTAGTGCAGGGTGATGAGATGGTGCTGTAATCTGTCCGTGTAGTGCAGAGTGAGGTGATGGTGCTGTAATCTGTCCGTGTAGTGCAGAGTGATGAGATGGTGCTGTAATCTGTCCGTGTAGTGCAGGGTGAGGCGATGGTGCTGTTATCTGTCCTTGTCGTGCAGGGCGAGGCGATGGTGCTGTAATCTGTCCGTGTATTGCAGGGTGAGGTGATGGTGCTGTAATCTGTCCTTGTCGTGCAGGGTGAGGCGATGGTGCTGTTATCTGTCCGTGTAATGCAGGGTGAGGTGATGGTCTTGTAACCTGTCCGTGTAGTGCAGGGTGCGGTGTTGGTGCTGTTTTATCTGTCCGTGCAGTGCAGGGTGAGGTGTTGGTGCTGTAATCTGTCCATGTTGTGCAGGGTGAGGCGATGATGCCGTAATCTGTCCGTATAGTGCAGGGTGATGCGATAGTGCTGTAATCTGTCTGTGTAGTGCAGGGTTAGGAGATGGTGCTGTAATCTGTCCTTGTGCGGGGTGAGGTGTTGGTGCTATAATCTGTCGGTGTAGTGCAGGGTGAGGTGATGGTGCTGTAATCTGTCCGTGTAGTGCAGGGTGAGGAGATGGTGCTGTAATCTGTCTGTGTAGTGCAGGGTGAGGTGATGGTGCTGTAATCTGTCCGTGTAGTGCAGGGTGAGGTGATGGTGCTGTAATCTGTCCGTGTAGTGCAGGGCGAGGCGATGGTGCTGTAATCTGTCCGTGTAGTGCAGGGTGAGGAGATGGTGCTGTAATCTGTCCGTGTAGTGCAGGGTGAGGTGATGGTGCTGTAATCTGTCCGTGTTGTGCAGGGTGAGGCGATGGTGCTGTAATCTGTCCGTGTAGTGCAGGGCGAGGCGATGGTGCTGTAATCTGTCCTTGTCGTGCAGGGCGAGGCGATGGTGCTGTAATCTGCCCGTGTTGTGCAGGGCGAGGCGATGGTGCTGTAATCTGTCCTTGTCGTGCAGGGTGAGGTGATGGTGCTGTAATCTGTCCGTGTTGTGCAGGGTGAGGCGATGGTGCTGTAATCTGTCCGTGTAGTGCAGGGCGAGGCGATGGTGCTGTAATCTGTCCTTGTCGTGCAGGGTGAGGCGATGGTGCTGTAATCTGTCCGTGTAATGCAGCGTGAGGAGATGGTCTTGTAACCTGTCCGTGTAGTGCAGGGTGCGGTGTTGGTGCTGTTTTATCTGTCCGTGCAGTGCAGGGTGAGGTGTTTGTGCTGTAACATGTCCCTGTCGTGCAGTGAGGAAATGGTGCTGTAATCATTCCGTGTAGTGCAGGGTGAGGCGATGGTGCTGTAATCATTCCGTGTAGTGCAGGGTGAGGCGATGGTGCTGTAATCATTCCGTGTAGTGCAGGGTGAGGCGATGGTGCTGTAATCTGTCCATGTCGTGATGGGTGAGGCGATGGTGCTGTAATCATTCCGTGTAATGCAGGATGAGGCGATGGTGCTGTAATCTGTCCATGTAGTGCAGGGTGAGGCGTTGGTGCTGTAATCTGTCCGTGTAGTGCAGGGTGAGATGTGGATGCTGTAATCTGTCCGTGTAGTGCAGGGTGAGGAGTCGGTGCTGTAATCTGTCCGTGTTGCGCAGGGTGAGGTGTGGGTGCTGTTATCTGTCCATGTAGTGCAGGGTGTGCGTTGGTGCTGTAATCTGTCCGTGTAATGCAGGGTGAGGCGTTGGTGCTGTAATCTGTCCTTGAAGTGCAGAGTGAGGTTTTGGTGCTGTAATCTGTCTGTTTAGTGCAGGGTGAGGCGATGGTGCTGTAATCTGTCCGTGTATTGCATGGTGTGGCAATGAAGCTGTAATCTTCCTGTGTCGTGCAGGGTGGGGTGTTTGTGTTGTAATCTCATCGTGTTGTGCAGGACGAGGTGTTGGTGCTGTAATCTGTCCGTATAGTGCAGGGTGAGGTGTGGGTGCTGTAATCTATCCGTGTCGTGCAGGGTGAGGTGTTCGTCCTGGAATCTGTCCGTGTTGTGCAGGGTGAGGTTTTGGTGCTGTAATCTATGCGTGTAGTGTAGGGTGAGGTGTTGGGGTTGTAATCTGTCCCTGTAGTGCAGGGTGAGGCGATGGTGCTGTAATCTGTCCGTCTCATGCAGGGTGATGCGTTGGTGCTGTAATCTGTCCGTTTAGTGCAGGGTGAGGCGATGGTGCCGTAATCTGTCCATGTAGTGCAGGGTGAGGTGATGGTGCTGTAATCTGTCTGTGCAGTGCAGGGTGAGGTGTTATTTCTGTAATCTGTCCGTGTCGTGCAGGGTGAGATGTTAGTGCTGTAATCTGACTGTGTATTGCATGGTGTGGTGATGGTGCTGTAATCTGTCCGTGTCGTGCAGGGCGAGGTGTTGGTGCTGTAATCTGCCCGTGTAGTGCGGGGTGAGGTTTTGATGCTGTAATCTGTCCGTGTAGTGCAGGATGAGGTGTTGGTGCTGTAATCTGTCCGTGTCGTGTCGGGTGAGGCAATGGTGCTGTAATCTGTCCGTGTCGTGCAGGTTGAGGAGATGGTGCTGTAATCTGTCCGTGTAGTGCCAGGTGAGGTATTGGTGCTGTAATCTGTCCTGTAGTGCAGGGTGAGGCGATGGTGCTGTAATCTGTCCGTGTTGTGCAGGGTGAGGCGTTGGTGCTGTAATCTGCCCGTGTTGTGCAGGGTGAGGCGTTGGTGCTGTAATCTGTCCTGTAGTGCAGGGTGAGGCGATGGTGCTGTAATCTGTCCTGTAGTGCAGGGTGAGGCGATGGTGCTGTAATCTGCCCGTGTTGTGCAGGGTGAGGCGTTGGTGCTGTAATCTGTCCTGTAGTGCAGGGTGAGGCGATGGTGCTGTAATCTGTCCGTGTTGTGCAGGGTGAGGCGATGGTGCTGTAATCTGTCCGTGTTGTGCAGGGTGAGGCGATGGTGCTGTAATCTGTCCGTGTTGTGCAGGGTGAGGCGATGGTGCTGTAATCTGTCCGTGTTGTGCAGGGTGAGGCGATGGTGCTGTAATCTGTCCGTGTTGTGCAGGGTGAGGCGATGGTGCTGTAATCTGTCCGTGTTGTGCAG
Organism: Heptranchias perlo; assembly: GCF_035084215.1. Classification (NCBI taxonomy): domain Eukaryota; kingdom Metazoa; phylum Chordata; class Chondrichthyes; order Hexanchiformes; family Hexanchidae; genus Heptranchias; species Heptranchias perlo. The sequence goes on from NW_027139670.1 coordinate 20,339, forward strand.
GGTGAGGCGTTGGTGCTGTAATCTGTCCTGTAGTGCAGGGTGAGGCGATGGTGCTATAATCTGTCCTGTAGTGCAGGGTGAGGCGTTGGTGCTGTAATCTGTCCTGTAGTGCAGGGTGAGGCGATGGTGCTGTAATCTGTCCGTGTTGTGCAGGGTGAGGCGATGGTGCTGTAATCTGTCCGTGTTGTGCAGGGTGAGGCGATGGTGCTGTAATCTGTCCGTGTTGTGCAGGGTGAGGCGATGGTGCTGTAATCTGCCCGTGTTGTGCAGGGTGAGGCGATGGTGCTGTAATCTGTCCGTGTTGTGCAGGGTGAGGCGATGGTGCTGTAATCTGTCCGTGTTGTGCAGGGTGAGGTGATGGTGCTGTAATCTGTCCGTGTTGTGCAGGGTGAGGCGATGGTGCTGTAATCTGTCCGTGTTGTGCAGGGTGAGGCGATGGTGCTGTAATCTGTCCGTGTTGTGCAGGGTGAGGCGATGGTGCTGTAATCTGTCCGTGTTGTGCAGGGTGAGGCGATGGTGCTGTGCACTCCGGTTCGAGCGGAGGCCATATATGTGTCTTTTTTCCGTTTACCCTGTTTGCTAACACTTGCTCTGTGGTTCCCACAGTGACCGAGGGGAGTCTGAGGACAGCAGAGATGCCAGTTCCTGCCCAAGTGTTGGTGTTCACCATGAGGATGATGTTCTGTTTATTTGTGCTGGTGAGTATGGATAGGCTGGCTCATGAGCGAGGGTTCACTTGTTCATGTGTAGATTAGTGGTGCTGACTGCCTGTCCCTTCCTGTGTAACAGTCGATCTCCCATTGTGAGCAGGCGGTGGACGAACCCACTGCCTGTCCCTTCCTGTGTAACAGTCGATCTCCCATTGTGAGCAGGCGGTGGACGAACCCACTGCCTGTCCCTTCCTGTGTAACAGTCGATCTCCCATTGTGAGCAGGTGGTGGACGAACCCACTGCCTGTCCCTTCCTGTGTAACAGTCGATCTCCCATTGTGAGCAGGCGGTGGACGAACCCACTGCCTGTCCCTTCCTGTAACAGTCGATCTCCCATTGTGAGCAGGCGGTGGACGAACCCACTGCCTGTCCCTTCCTGTGTAACAGTCGATCTCCCATTGTGAGCAGGCGGTGGACGAACCCACTGCCTGTCCCTTCCTGTAACAGTCGATCTCCCATTGTGAGCAGGCGGTGGACGAACCCACTGCCTGTCCCTTCCTGTGTAACAGTCGATCTCCCATTGTGAGCAGGCGGTGGACGAACCCACTGCCTGTCCCTTCCTGTAACAGTCGATCTCCCATTGTGAGCAGGTGGTGGACGAACCCACTGCCTGTCCCTTCCTGTGTCACAGTCGATCTCCCATTGTGAGCAGGCGGTGGACGAACCCACTGCCTGTCCCTTCCTGTGTAACAGTCGATCTCCCATTGTGAGCAGGCGGTGGACGAACCCACTGCCTGTCCCTTCCTGTAACAGTCGATCTCCCATTGTGAGCAGGTGGTGGACGAACCCACTGCCTGTCCCTTCCTGTGTCACAGTCGATCTCCCATTGTGAGCAGGTGGTGGACGAACCCACTGCCTGTCCCTTCCTGTGTCACAGTCGATCTCCCATTGTGAGCAGGTGGTGGACGAACCCACTGCCTGTCCCTTCCTGTGTAACAGTCGATCTCCCATTGTGAGCAGGTGGTGGACGAACCCACTGCCTGTCCCTTCCTGTGTAACAGTCGATCTCCCATTGTGAGCAGGCGGTGGACGAACCCACTGCCTGTCCCTTCCTGTGTAACAGTCGATCTCCCATTAGAATCATAGAATCATAGAAGTTACAACATGGAAACAGGCCCTTCGGCCCAACATGTCCATGTCGCCCAGTTTATACCACTAAGCTAGTCCCACTGCCTGTCCCTTCCTGTGTAACAGTCGATCTCCCATTGTGAACAGGTGGTGGACGAACCCACTGCCTGTCCCTTCCTGTAACAGTCGATCTCCCATTGTGAGCAGGCGGTGGACGAACCCACTGCCTGTCCCTTCCTGTGTAACAGTCGATCTCCCATTGTGAGCAGGCGGTGGACGAACCCACTGCCTGTCCCTTCCTGTAACAGTCGATCTCCCATTGTGAGCAGGTGGTGGACGAACCCACTGCCTGTCCCTTCCTGTGCAACAGTCGATCTCCCATTGTGAGCAGGCGGTGGACGAACCCACTGCCTGTCCCTTCCTGTGTCACAGTCGATCTCCCATTGTGAGCAGGTGGTGGACGAACCCACTGCCTGTCCCTTCCTGTGTCACAGTCGATCTCCCATTGTGAGCAGGCGGTGGACGAACCCACTGCTTTTAAGAACATAAGAACATAAGAAATAGGAGCAGGAGTAGGCCAATCGGCCCCTCGAGCCTGCTCCCCCATTCAATAAGATCATGGCTGATCTGATCCTAATCTCAAATCTAAATTCATGTCCAATTTCCTGCCCGCTCCCCGTAACCCCTAATTCCCTTTACTTCTCGGAAACTGTCTATTTCTGTTTTAAATTTATTTAATGATGTAGCTTCCACAGCTTCCTGGGGCAGCAAATTCCACAGACCTACTACCCTCTGAGTGAAGAAGTTTCTCCTCATCTCAGTTTTGAAAGAGCAGCCCCTTATTCTAAGATTATGCCCCCTTGTTCCAGTTTCACCCATCCTTGGGAACATCCTTACCGCATCCACCCGATCAAGCCCCTTCACAATCTTAGGTGTTTCAATAAGATCGCCTCTCATTCTTCTGAACTCCAATGAGTAGAGTCCCAATCAACTCAACCTCTCCTCAGATGTCCGCCCCCTCATCCCCGGGATTAACCGAGTGAACCTTCTTTGTACTGCCTCGAGAGCAAGTATGCCTTTTCTTAAGTATGGAGACCAAAACTGTATGCAGTATTCCAGGTGCGGTCTCACCAATACCTTATATAACTGCAGCAATACCTCCCTGTTTTTATATTCTATCCCCCTAGCAATAAAAGCCAACATTCCGTTGGCCTTCTTGATCACCTGCTGCACCTGCATACCAACTTTTTGATCTTCTTGCACTAGGACCCCCAGATCCCTTTGGACTGCAGTACTTTCCAGTTTCTCGCCTTTAAGAAAATAACTTGCTCTCTGATTTTTCCTGCCAAAGTGCATAACCTCACATTTTCCAATATTGTATTGCATCTGCCAAATCTCCGCCCACTCTCCCAGCCTGTCCATATCCCCCTGTAGGTTTTTTATGTCCTCCTCACTCTCCACTTTCCCTCCCATCTTTGTATCATCTGCAAACTTTGATACGTTACACTCGGTCCCCTCCTCCAAATCGTTAATATAGATTGTAAAGAGTTGGGGACCCAGCACCGACCCCTGCGGAACACCACTGGCTACTGGTTGCCAGTCCGAGAATGAACCATTTATCCCAACTCTCTGCTTCCTGTTAGATAACCAATCCTCCACCCATGCCAGAATATTACCCCCAATCCAGTGATTCTTTATCTTGAGCAATAATCTTTTATGTGGCACCTTGTCGAATGCCTTCTGGAAGTCTAAATACACTACGTCCACTGGTTCCCCTTTATCCACCCTGTACGTTATGTCCTCAAAGAACTCAAGCAAATTTGTCAGACATGACTTCCCCTTCATAAAGCCATGCTGACTTTGTCCTATTAAATTATGTTTGTCCAAATGTTCCGCTACTGTCTCCTTAATAATAGATTCCAAAATTTTACCCACCACAGATGTTAGGCTAACTGGTCTATAATTTCCAGCCTTCTGCCCACTACCCTTTTTAAATAAGGGTGTTACATTAGCAGTTTTCCAATCTGCCGGGACCTTTGCCGAGTCCAGAGAATTTTGGAAAATTACTACCAAAGCATCCACAATCCCTACTGCCACTTCCCTCAAGACCCTTGGATGTAAGCCATCAGGTCCAGGGGATTTATCCGCCTTGAGTCCCATTAATTTACTGAGTACCAATTCCTTCGTGATTTTAATCATATTTAGCTCCTCCACCCCCAGAACCCCCTGTTTGTCCAGTGTTGGGATATTCTTAGTGTCCTCTACCGTAAAGACAGAAATAAAATATTTGTTCAGCATTTTTGCCATCTCCATGTTTCCCACCATTAATTTCCTCTAAGGGACCTACGTTTGCCTTAGCCACCCTTTTTCTTTTTATATAACTATAGAAACTCTTGCTATCTGTTTTTATATTTTTTGCTAATTTATTTTCATAATCTATCTTCCCTTTCTTAATCAATCCTTCAGTTACTTTTTGCTGTCTTTTGAAGACTTCCCAATCTTCTATCCTCCCACTAAGTTTGTCTACCTTATATGTCCTTGTTTTTAGTCGGATACTGTCCTTAATTTCTTTAATTAGCCACGGATGGCTGTCATTTCTTTTACACCCTTTTTTCCTCAGTGGAATATATTTTTTTTGAAAGTTGTAAAATAACTCCTTAAATGAACACCACTGCTCATGTACCGTCTTACCCTTTAATCTATTTTCCCAGTCCACTTTAATCAATTCCACTCTCATACCATCATAGTCTCCTTTATTCAAGCTCAGTACGCTTGTTTGAGAACCAACCTTCTCACCCTCTAATTGGATATGGAATGTAACCATGTTATGGTCACTCATTCCAAGGGGATCCTTAACTAGGACATTATTAATTCATCCTGGCTCATTACACAGGACCAGGTCCAAGGTTGCTTGCCCCCTTGCAGGATCAGTTACATACTGCTCAAGAAATCCATCCTTAATACACTCAATAAACTCTTCCTCAAGGCTGCCCTGCCCAATTTGATTTGTCCAGTTAATATGACAGTTAAAATCCCCCATAAGTATAGCTGTTCCCTTGTTACATGCCCCGACTATTTCCTGATTAATACTTCTTCCAGCAGAGTTGCAACTATTAGGAGGCCTATATACTACGCCCACGAGTGTTTTTTTCCTCTTATTATTCCTTATCTCTACCCAAACTGTTTCATTATCCTGATCCTTTGTCCCAATATCATTTCTCTGTATTACAGTGATTCCTTCCTTTATTAACATAGCCACCCCACCTCCCCTTCCTTCCTGCCTGTCCTTCCTGATTGTTAAATACCCTGGCATATTTAATTCCCAGTCGTTGTCACCCTGCAGCCATGTTTCTGTAATGGCCACAAGATCATACCCATACGTAGTTATTTGTGCCGTTAACTACGTGCATTCAGATAAAGAACTTTCAAAGATGTTTTGTGACACTTAGTTCCTGCTTTTTCCTTTTTTAACACTTTACCTTTTACTCCATACCTTCTGTCCCTTCCTGACACGCTTTCCTCTGTCTCCCTGCTCAGGTTCCCAACCCCCTGCCACAGCTTTGATGCTGGGTTAATCGCCTTCCGCCTTCCAGTTTTTATTTTATCTGTCGTGCCTAAAGTACACTTTCTTTCCACTGCTCTACGCTTTTCCCTCTCACTTGTTCTTGAACAACTGTTTGTACTGTTTGTATTGTAGATTTCCCCTGGGTCTTCCCCTCTCTTGCTGCTCTCAATTTTATTCCCTTCTGACTCCCCGCTCAGGTTCCCATCCCCCTGCCACTCTAGTTTAAACCTTCCCCAACAGCACTAGCAAACACCCCCGCGAGGACATTGGTCCCTGTCCTGTTCGGGTGTAACCCGTCACGCTTGTACAGGTCCCACCTTCCCCAGAACCGGTCCCAATGTCCCAGGAATCTAAATCCCTCGCTCCTACACCATCCCTGCAGCCACGCATTCATCCTGTCTATTCTCCTGTACCTATACTCCACTAGCACGTGGCACTGGTAGTAATCCTGAGATCACTACCTTTGAAGTCCTGCTTTTTAATTTATCTCCTAACTCCTTAAATTCGCCTTGCAGGACCCTTTTTTTTACCTATGTCGTTGGTACCAATATGGACCACGACTACTGGCTGTTCACCCTCCCCCTCTTCCTGCTGGGTGTAGGAGACGTGTTTTTAAACGTCTTCAGCCAATAGTAGCGAGTGAACGATCGAACTGGCACCTCACCTGGAGCTCTCCCCGACCATCTGTGTGATGATAAGTGGCTGAGTGCACTGGACAACCAAAGCTATGGGGTTCCAACACCCCTCCGCCTGTTCCGCCATTCAATCAGATCATGCCTGATCTGTACCTTAACTCCACCTAATCGCCTTGGTTCCGTAACCCTTGATAACCTTGCCCAATATCTGACCCATGCTGTACCTGCCCTTGGAGTGTTTGATGGGACAGTGTAGAGGGAGGTTTACCCTGTATCTAACCCGTGCTGTACCTGCCCTGGGAGTGTTATTTTTTATTCGTTCATGGCGAGGCCGGCATTTATTGCCCATCCCTGATTGCCCTTGAGAAGGTGGTGGTGAGCCGCCTTCTTGAACCGCTGCAGTCCGTGTGGTGAAGGTTCTCCCACAGTGCTGTTAGGAAGGGAGTTCCAGGATTTTGACCCAGCGACGATGAAGGAACAGCGATATATTTCCAAGTCGGGATGGTGTGTGACTTGGAGGGGAACATGCAGGTGGTGTTGTTCCCTTGTGCCTGCTGCTCTTGTCCTTCTAGGTGGTAGAGGTCGCGGGTTTGGGAGGTGCTGTCGAAGAAGCCTTGGCGAGTTGCTGCAGTGCATCCTGTGGTTTGTACACACTGCAGCCACAGTGCGCCGGTGGTGAAGGGAGTGAATGTTTAGGGTGGTGGATGGGGTGCCAATCAAGCGGGCTGCTTTGTCCTGGATGGTGTCGAGCTTCTTGAGTGTTGTCGGAGCTGCACTCATCCAGGCAAGTGGAGAGTATTCCATCACACTCCTGACTTGTGCCTTGTGGATGGTGGAAAGGCTTTGGGAAGTCAGGAGGTGAGTCACTCGCCGCAGAATACCCAGCCTCTGACCTGGTCTCGTAGCAACAGTATTTATGTGGCTGGTCCAGTTAAGTTTCTGGTCAATGATGACGCCCAGGATGTTGATGGTGGGGGATTCGGCGATGGTAATGCCGTTGAATGTCAAGAGGAGGTGGTTAGACTCTCTCTTGTTGGAGATGGTCATTGCCTGGCACTTGTCTGGCGCGAATGTTACTTGCCACTTATCAGCCCAAGCCTGGATGTTGTCCAGGTCTTGCTGTATGCGGGCTCGGACTGCTTCATTATCTGAGGGGTTGCGAATGGAACTGAACACTGTGCAATCATCAGCGAACATCCCCGTTTCTGACCTTATGATGGAGGGAAGGTCATTGATGAAGCAGCTGAAGATGGTTGGGCCGAGGACACTGCCCTGAGGAACCCCTGCAGCAGTGTCCTGGGGCTGAGATGATTGGCCTCCGACAACCACTACCATCTTCCTTTGTGCGAGGTATGACTCCAGCCACTGGAGAGTTTTCCCCCTGATTCCCATTGACTTCAATTTTACTCGGGCTCCTTGGTGCCACACTCGGTCAAATGCTGCCTTGATGTCAAGGGCAGTCACTCTCACCTCAACTCTGGTTTGATGGGGCAGTGTAGAGGGAGCTTTACTCTGTATCTAACCCTGTACCTGCCCTGGGAGTGTTTGATGGGACAGTGTAGAGGGAGCTTTACTCTGTATCTAACCCTGTACCTGCCCTGGGAGTGTTTGATGGGACAGTGTAGAGGGAGCTTTACTCTGTATCTAACCCGTACTGTAACTGCCCTGGGAGTGTTTGATGGGACAGTGTAGAGGGAGTTTTACTCTGTATCTAACCCTGATTGTGACTCGGGAGTGTTTGATGGGACAGTGTGGAGGGACCATCTCGCGTGTTCTGGGCAGTACTGCGTGACTCGGTGTGTTGTGCCTATGGTAAGGATGGTGAAGACTCTGAGTTAAGTTACAGAATGTTGACTTCTCGTTCTACAGAGACACAGCAGAGTTTATGTGAAGGCATGCAGCCAGAGAGTCAAACGCCACAGGCATCGGACAATAAAGTGCCAGCCCAGGTTAGTTGGGAGGGAAGGCTCACCTTGTTAACGGTGTTGATTTGGTGGTTATTGTCAGCCTTTCCTAAGTTGTCTTTCTCAGAGTCCAGCCCTGTCCTCACTGCGACCGCATCATTTACTGAGCTGTAAATAGAAGATTATCACTAACAGATCAAATAAAGAATTTCGGAGGAATTTCTTCCCAGAGTGTGGTGAGAATGTCACGTGGCCTGGTTGGAGCCGAAGCACTGAAGCATTTAAAGGAAGGCTTGATGCATCCATGAGGGAGAAAGGAACAGAGAGAAATAGGGGCAGGGTGGGGAGTGGTAATTAACAACAACTTACATTCATATAGCGCCTTCAACATGGTGAAACATCCCAGGGCGCTTCACGGGAGCGATTATCAGACACAATTTGACACCCAGCCACATAAGGAGATATTAGGACAAATGCTTGGTCAAAGAGGGAGGTTTTAAGGAGCGTCTTAAAGGAGGAGAAAGGGAGGTGGTGAGGTTTAGGGGGGAATTCCAGAGCTCAGGGCCTAGGCAGCCGAAGGCACGGCCGCCAGTGGTGGAGAGGGAGGTGGAGGGGTTTAGGGAGGGAATTCCAGAGCTTAGGGCCGAGGCAGCTGAAGGCACGCCCGCCAATGGTGGAGAGGTAGAAATCGGGGATGTGCAAGAGGCAAGAATTGGAGGAGTGCAGAGATATAGTGGCAATATCAGAGACCTGGCTTAAAGAAGGGGGGGATTGACGACAGGTATTCAGAAAAGATAAGGAAGAAAAGAAAGGAGGGTGGTAGTGGAGGGTGGCAGTATTGATCACAGAAACTATTACAGCACTGGAAAGGGATGATGTGGTTGAAGGGTCAAAGACAGAATCTATTTGGTTACAATTAAGGAACAATAGAGGAGCGATTACAATAGGACTTAAAAATAAGAACATCAGAAATAGGAGCAGGAGTAGGCCACACGGCCCCCCGCACCTCTTCCGCCATTCAATCAGATCAAGGCTGATCTTCGACCTCAACTCCACTTTCCGACCCGATCCCCATATCCCTTGATTCCCCTGGAGTCCAAAAATCTGTCTATCTCAGTCTTGAATATATTCAACGACTCAGCATCCACAGCCCTCTGGGGCAGAGAATTCCAATGATTCACATCCCTCTGAGTGAAGAAATTCCTCCTCATCTCAGTCTTAAATGGCCGACCCCTTATCCTGAGACTATGCCCCCTAATTCTAGACTCTCCAGCCAGGGGAAACATCCTCTCAGCCTCTACCCTGTCAAGCTCACTCAGAATCTTATATGTTTCAATGAGATCACCTCTCATTCTTCTAAACTCCAGAGAGTATAGGCCCATTCTACACAATCTCTCCTCATAGGACAACCCTCTCATCCCAGGAATTAATCTAGTGAACCTTTGTTGCACCGCCTCTAAGGCAAGTATATCCTTCCTTAGATAAGGAGACCAAAACTGTACACAGTACTCCAGGTGAGGTCTCACTAAAGCCCTGTACAATTGTAGTAAGACTTCCTCACTCTTGTACTCCAACCCCCTTGCAATGAAGGCCAACATACTATTTGCCTTCCTAATTGCTTGCTGTACCTGCATGTTAACTTTTTGTGTTTCTTGTACGAGGACACCCAAATCTCTCTGAACACCAACATTTAATAGTTTCAAACCATTTAAAAATATTCTGTTTTTCTATTCTTCCTACCCCAAAGTGAATAACCTCACATTTCCCCACATTATACCGCATCTGCCACCTTCTTGTCCACGCACAGGGTGTAAACTATAGACCACCAAATAGTGGGAAGGAGATAGAGGAGCAAATTTGCAGGCAAATTACAGAAAGATGCAAGAACTATAGAGTAGTGATAATGGGGGACTTCAATTATCCCAATATAGACTGGGACAGTAACAGTGTAAAGGGCAAAGAGGGGGAGGAATTCCTGAAATGTGTACAAGAGAACTTTCTTGATCAGTGTGTTTCCAGCCCAACGAGGAAGGAAGCAGTGCCGGATCTAGTTCTGGGGAATGAAGTGGGGCAGGTGGAGCATGTTTCAGTGGGGGAGCATTTGGGGAACAGTGATCATAATATCAGTAAGTTTAGAACAGTTCTGGAAAAGGACAAGGAATAATCAAATGTGAAAATACTTAACTGGAGGAGGGCTCATTTCAGAGAGTTAAAAAAGGATCTTGCCCTGGTGGATTGGAATCAAAAATTGGTCAGCAAAATAGTAATTGATCAATGGGAGGCCTTCAAGGAGGAGTTGGTTCGGGTACAGAGTAGACACATTCCTACGAGGGGGAAAGGAAGGGCATTCAAAGCTAGAGCTCCCTGGATGACTAAAGATATAGAGATTAAAATGAAATAGAAAAAGGAGGCTTATGACGAATGTAAGGTTCATAATACAGTAGAGAACCAGGCTGAATACAGAAAGTACAGAGGAGATCTAAAAAGGGAATGAGAGGCAAAGGGAGAGTATGAGAATAGATTAGCAGCTAACATAAAAGGGAACCCAAAAGCCTTTTATAAACATATAAATAATAAAAGGGTCGTCAAAGGAAGGGTGGGACCAATTAGGGACTAAAAAAGAGATCTTCTTGTGGAGGCAGAGGGCATGGCTGAGGCACTAAATGAATACTTTGCATCGGTCTTCACCGGAGAAGAGGATGCTGTCATTGGAGCAGTAAAGGAGGAGGTAGGAGTGATATTGGATAGGATAAAAATAGAGAAAGAGGAGATACTTAAAAGATTGGCAGAACTCTGGTCGCCACACTACAGGAAGGATGTGATCGCTTTGGAGAGGGTGCAGAGGAGATTCATCAGGATGTTACCAGGGCTGGAGCGCTTCAGCTATGAAGAGAGACTGGGAAGATTGGGTTTGTTTTCTTTGGAGCAGAGGAGGCTGAGGGGGGACATGATTGAGGTGTACAAAATTATGAGGGGCACAGATAGGATGGATACTAAGGAGCTTTTTCCCTTCGTTGAGGGTTCTATAACAAGGGGACATAGATTCAAGGTAAAAGGCGGGAGGTTTAGAGGGGATTTGAGAAAGAACTTTTTCACCCAGAGGGTGGTTGGAGTCTGGAACTCACTGCCTGAAAGGGTTGTGGAGGTAGGAACCCTCACAACATTCAAGAAGCATTTGGATGAGCACTTGAAATGCCATAGCATACAAGGCTACGGACCAAATGCTGGAATATGGGATTAGAGTAGACAGGGCTGATGGCCGGCGCGGACACGATGGGCCGAAGGGCCTCTATCCGTGCTGTATAACTCTATGACTCTATGACTCTATAACTCAAAGTAGAAAAGTCACCCGGTCCGGATGGGATGATCCTGGGTTACTGAGGGAAGTAAGGATGGAAATTGCGGAGGCTCTGGCCACAATCATCCTTAGATATGGGGGCGGTGCCGGAGGACTGGAGGATTGCAAATGTTACACCCTTGTTCAAAAATGGGAGAGGGATAAACCCGGTAACTATAGGCCAGTCAGCCTAACGTCGGTGGGGGGAAACCTTTAGAGACAATAATCTGGGACAAAATGAATTGGTGCTTGGAAAAGTCTGGGCTAATAAATGAAAGCCAGCATGGATTTGGAGGAGGTCACAGAGATAGGGAGGGGCGAGGCCATGGAGCGATTTGAAAATAAGGATGAGAATTTTAAAATCGAGGCATTCCCGGACCGGGAGCCATTGTAGGTCGGTGAGCACAGGGGTGATGGGTGAACGGGACTCGGTGCGAGTTAGGATAAGGGCAGCAGAGTTTTGGATGAGCTGAAGTTTACACAGGGTGGGAGGCCGGCCAGGAGAGCATTGGAACAGTCGTCTGGAGGTAACAAAAGCATGGATGAGGGCTTCAGCAGCAGATGAGCTGAGGCAGGGGTGGAGATGGGCGATGTTACGGAGGTGGAAGTAGGAGGTCTTGGTGATGGAGAGGAAATGGGGTCGGAGGCTCAGCTCAGGGTCAAATAGAACGCCGAGGTTGGGAACAGTCTGGTTCAGACTCAGACAGTGGCCAGGGAGGGGGATGGAGTCGGTGACTGGGGAACGGAGTTTGTGGTGGGGACTGAAGACAATGGCTTCGAACTTCCCAATATTTAATTGGAGGAAATTTTTGCTCATCCAGTACTGGATGTCGGACAAGCAATGTGAAAAACGAGAGACAGTGGTGGGGTCGAGAGGGGTGGTGGTGAGGTAGAGCTGGGTGTCGTCAGTGTACATGTGGAACCTGATGATATCGCCGAGGGGCAGCATGTAGATGAGAAATAGGAGGGGGCCAAGGATCGATCCTTGGGGACTCCAGAGGTAACGGTGTGGGAGAGAGAAGAGAAGCCATTACAGGAGATTCTCCGATACGACTGGATAGATAAGAATGGAAGCAGGTGAAGGCAGTCCCACCCAGCTGGACAATGGAGGAGAGGCGTTGGAGGCGGATGGAGTGGTCAATCGTGTGAAAGGCTGCAGACAGGTGGAGAAGGATGAGGAGGGAGAGTTTACCACGGTCACAGTCACAGAGGATCTCATTTGTGACTTTGATAAGGGCCGTTTTGATAAGGGGCGGAAACCTGATTGGAGGGATTCAAACATGGAGTTATGGGAAAGATGGACACGGATTTGGGAGACGACAACATGTTGAAGGACTTTGGAGAGGAAAGGGAGGTTGGAGATGGGGGGGTAGTTTGCAAGGACAGAGGGGGTCAAGGGTGGGTTTTTTGAGGAGCGGGTGATGACAGCAGATTTGAAGGGAAGGGGGACAGCAGCTGAGGAGAGGGAACCGTTAACAATATCAGCTGGCATGGGGGCCAGGAAGGGAAGTTGGGTGGTCAGCAGTTTAGTGGGAATAGGGTCGAGGGAGAAGGAGGTGGGTCTCATGGTCAAGATGAGTTTGGAGAGAGAATGAGGAGAGACAGGAGAGAAATTAGAGAAAGATTCAGGGCGAGGGCAGGGGGGAACTGAAGGGAAGTTTGGCTCAGTGAGCGAGGGGGAGGGAGGGAAGTGGCAGAGGCAGCTGAATGGATCGTCTCAATCTTGGTGACAAATTAGGGTGGGAGGAGTCTCGTCTGGAGTGTCAACACCAACATAAAGCAGTTGGGCCAAATGGCTTTTTGTGTGCTGCAGATTGGATAGCTGAGCCCCTGTACGATGCTCCCTGTGGAGATGTTGTGTGCCTTGCTGTTTGGTATGTTGAGTGTTTCTCTCTCTCTCTCTCTCTCAGGAGCCTGAAGACGTGGTGTTGATAGACGATGACGCTGAGGAACTCCCTCTCGTCCCAAAGTCTAAGAAAGCTTGCGTTGAATGTCCGCTTTGTGGGCAACGCTTCCCATTGGAGAAGATCGAGGTGCACGCGGCCGATTGTAACGGTGCCAGTGATGGAGACGGCAAATCGCAAGGTAGGAATCTCACTGTTCCGTGGATATGGACTGTGCTATACAGGTGTCTGTGGATATGGACAGTGCTGCACTGGTCCCTGTGGATATGGACAGTGTTGTACTGGTCCCTGTGGATATGGACTGTGCTATACAGGTGTCTGTGGATATGGACAGTGCTGCACTGGTCCCTGTGGATATGGACAGTGCTGTACTGGTCCCTGTGGATATGGACTGTGCTATACAGGTGTCTGTGGATATGGACAGTGCTGCACTGGTCCCTGTGGATATGGACAGTGCTGTACTGGTCCCTGTGGATATGGACAGTGCTGTACTGGTCCCTGTGGATATGGACAGTGCTGTACTGGTCCCTGTGGATATGGACGGTGCTGTACTGGTCCCTGTGGATATGGACAGTGCTGTACTGGTCCCTGTGGATATGGACAGTGCTGTCCTGGTCCCTGTGGATATGGACTGTGCTGTGCTTTGCTGTACTGGTCCCTGTGGATATGGACAGTGCTGCACTGGCCCCTGTGGATATGGACGGTGCTGCACTGGCCCCTGTGGATATGGACAGTGCTGCACTGGTCCCTGTGGATATGGACGGTGCTGGACTGGTCCCTGTGGGTATGGACGGTGCTGTATTGGTCCCTGTGGAAATGGACAGTGCTGTACTGGTCCCTGTGGATATGGACAGTGCTGTTCTGGTCCCTGTGAATATGGACAGTGCTGTACTGGTCCCTGTGGATATGGACAGTGATGTACTGGTCCCTGTGGATGTGGGCAGTGCTGTACTGGTCCCTGTAGATATGGACAGTGCTGTACTGGTCCCTGTGGATATGGACAGTGATGTACTGGTCCCTGTAGATATGGACAGTGCTGTACTGGTCCCTGTGGATATGGACAGTGATGTACTGGTCCCTGTGGATATGGACAGTGCTGTACTGGTCACTGTGGATATGGACAGTGCTGTACTGGTCCCTGTGGAAATGGACAGTGCTGTACTGGTCCCTGTGGATATGGACTGTGCTATACAGGTGTCTGTGGATATGGACAGTGCTGCACTGGTCCCTGTGGATATGGACAGTGCTGTACTGGTCCCTGTGGATATGGACAGTGCTGTACTGGTCCCTGTGGATATGGACAGTGCTGTACTGGTCCCTGTGGATATGGACAGTGCTGTACTGGTCCCTGTGGATATGGACGGTGCTGCACTGGTCCCTGTGGATATGGACGGTGCTGCACTGGTCCCTGTGGATATGGACAGTGCTGTACCGGTCCCTGTGGATATGGACAGTGCTGTACTGGTCCCTGTGGAAATGGACAGTGCTGTACTGGTCCCTGTGGATATGGACTGTGCTATACAGGTGTCTGTGGATATGGACAGTGCTGCACTGGTCCCTGTGGATATGGACAGTGCTGTACTGGTCCCTGTGGATATGGACAGTGCTGTACTGGTCCCTGTGGATATGGACAGTGCTGTACTGGTCCCTGTGGATATGGACAGTGCTGTACTGGTCCCTGTGGATATGGACGGTGCTGCACTGGTCCCTGTGGATATGGACAGTGCTGTACTGGTCCCTGTGGATATGGACAGTGCTGTACTGGTCCCTGTGGATATGGACGGTGCTGTTCTGGCCCCTGTGGATATGGACAGTGCTGTACTGGTCCCTGTGGATATGGACAGTGCTGTACTGGTCCCTGTGGATATGGACGGTGCTGTTCTGGTCCCTGTGGATATTGACGGTGCTGTACTGGTCCCTGTGGATATGGACAGTGCTGTACTGGTCCCTGTGGATATGGACGGTGCTGTTCTGGTCCCTGTGGATATGGACGGTGCTGTTCTGGCCCCTGTGGATATGGACGGTGCTGTTCTGGCCCCTGTGGATATGGACGGTGCTGTACTGGTCCCTGTGGATATGGACGGTGCTGTTCTGGCCCCTGTGGATATGGACGGTGCTGTTCTGGTCCCTGTGGATATGGACGGGGCTGTACTGGTCCCTGTGGATAAAAACTGTGCTGTACTGGTCCCTGTGGATATGGACAGTGCTGTCCTGGTCCCTGTGGATATGGACTGTGCTGTGCTTTGCTGTACTGGTCCCTGTGGATATGGACAGTGCTGCACTGGCCCCTGTGGATATGGACGGTGCTGTATTGGTCTCTGTGGATATGGACGGTGCTGTCCTGGTCTCTGTGGATATGGACAGTGCTGTACTGGTCCCTGTGGATATGGACAGTGCTGCACTGGCCCCTGTGGATATGGACAGTGCTGCACTGGTCCCTGTGGATATGGACGGTGCTGGACTGGTCCCTGTGGGTATGGACGGTGCTGTATTGGTCCCTGTGGAAATGGACAGTGCTGTACTGGTCCCTGTGGATATGGACAGTGCTGTTCTGGTCCCTGTGGATATGGACAGTGCTGTACTGGTCCCTGTGGATATGGACAGTGATGTACTGGTCCCTGTGGATGTGGACAGTGATGTACTGGTCCCTGTAGATATGGACAGTGCTGTACTGGTCCCTGTGGATATGGACAGTGATGTACTGGTCCCTGTGGATGTGGACAGTGCTGTACTGGTTCCTGTAGATATGGACAGTGCTGTACTGGTCCCTGTGGATATGGACAGTGATGTACTGGTCCCTGTAGATATGGACAGTGCTGTACTGGTCCCTGTGGATATGGACAGTGATGAACTGGTCCCTGTGGATATGGACAGTGCTGTACTGGTCCCTGTGGATATGGACAGTGCTGTACTGGTCCCTGTGGAAATGGACAGTGCTGTACTGGTCCCTGTGGATAAGCGTACTCCAAGGCGGCCTTCGAGACACACGACAACGCAAAATCGTCGAGCAGAAATTGATAGCCAAGTTCCGCACCCATGAGGACGATCTCAACCGGGATCTTGGGTTCATGTCACGCTACACGTTACCCCACCAGCGAACAAATGTTATCTGTTTTTAATATAATGGGTCATTTGCTGGCTCTCTCTGCCTTCCGGATGTTTCTGCCTCTCTCTGTTTTTCTTCTCTTTTTTTTCCTGTTTGTTTTTTTGTTGAATGTGTATTCGGGGGTTCTGCAGGTGACACCTCTCTGTCTGAACACGGTGATTGCCTTGGCAACGGGCAGTTGCAGGGGCAGTCTGTAAACACCATGTATTGTTCTATATGTATAAATGCGTAGGCTTCAAGGAGATCCTGAACATTTACCTGAGGAAGGAGGAAGTCTCCGAAAGCTTGTGAATTTAAAATAAAATTGCTGGACTATAACTTGGTGTTGTAAAATTGTTTACAATTGTCAACCCCAGTCCATCACCGGCATCTCCACATCCTGTGGATATGGACAGTGCTGTACATAAGAACATAAGAACATAAGAAATAGGAGCAGGAGTAGGCCAATCGGCCCCTCGAGCCTGCTCCGCCATTCAATAAGATCATGGCTGATCTGATCCCAACCACAAATCTGAAGAACACAAGAAGTCGGAGCAGGACCCGGCCACACAGCCCCTGGGCCCTCTGCGCCAACCACAGGGCATTGACCGATCCGAACTCAGCTTCATGTCCAATTTCCTGCCCGCTCCCCGTAACCCCTAATTCCCTTTACTTCTAGGAAACTGTCTATTTCTGTTTTAAATTTATTTAATGATGTAGCTTCCACAGCTTCCTGGGGCAGCAAATTCCACAGACCTACCACCCTCTGAGTGAAGAAGTTTCTCCTCATCTCAGTTTTGAAAGAGCAGCCCGAAGATGGTTTCGATCCATCGACCTCTGGGTTATGGGCCCAGCACGCTTCCGCTGCGCCACTCTGCTATACCAATCCTGTGGATGTGGACAGTGCTGTACTGGTCCCTGTGGATATGGACAGTGCTGGACTGGTCCCTGTGGTTATGGACAGTGCTGGACTGGTCCCTGTGGTTATGGACAGTGCTGGACTGGTCCCTGTGGATATGGACAGTGCTGGACTGGTCCCTGTGGTTATGGACAGTGCTGGACTGGTCCCTGTGGATATGGACGGTGCTGTACTGGTCCCTGTGGATATGGACGGTGCTGTACTGGTCCCTGTGGATATGGACCGTGCTGTACTGATGTGTGTGGATATTGATAGTGCTGTACTGGTCCCTGTGGATATGGACCGTGCTGTACTGATGTGTGTGGATATTGATAGTGCCGTTCTGGTCCCTGTGGATATGGACGGTGCTGCACTGGTCCCTGTGGATATGGATGGTGCTGAACTGGTTCCTGTGGATATGGACAGTGCTGTACTGGTCCCTGTGGATGTGGACAGTGCTGCACTGGTCCCTGTGGATATGGATGGTGCTGAACTGGTACCTGTGGATATGGACTGTGCTGCACTGGTTCCTGTGGATATGGACAGTGCTGCACTGGTCCCTGTGGATATGGACAGTGCTGCACTAGTCCCTGTGGATATGGACGGTGCTGTATTTGTCCCTGTGGATATGGACGGTGCTGTATTGGTCCCTGTGGATATGGACGGTGCTGTACTGGTCCCTGTGGATATGGACAGTGCTGCACTGGTCCCTGTGGATATGGACGGTGCTGTATTTGTCCCTGTGGATATGGACGGTGCTGTATTGGTCCCTGTGGATATGGACGGTGCTGTACTGGTCCCTGTGGATATGGACGGTGCTGTACTGGTCCCTGTGGATATGGACGGTGCTGCACTGGTCCTTGTGGATATGGACAGTGCTGTACTGGTCCTTGTGGATATGGTCATTGCTGTACTGGTGCCTGTGGATATGGACAGTGCTGTACTGGTCCCTATGGATATGGACGGTGCTGTACTGGTCCCTGTGGATATGGACGGTGCTGCACTGGTCCCTGTGGATATGGACAGTGCTGTACTGGTCCCTGTGGATATGGACAGTGCTGTACTGGTCCCTGCAGATATGGACGCTTCTGGACTGGTCCCTGTGGGTGTATAAGGTGCTGCACTCGTCCCTGTAGCTGTGTACGGTGCTGCACTGGTCCCTGTGGGTTTGTACGGTGCTGTCCTGGTCCCTGTGGATATGGACGGTGCTGTACTGGTCCCTGTGGATATGGACGGTGCTGTACTGGTCCTTGTGGATATGGACAGTGCTGTACTGGTGCCTGTGGATATGGACAGTGCTGTACTGGTCCCTGTGGATTTGAACGGTGCTGTACTGATGTCTGTGGATATGGACAGTGCTGCACTGGTCCCTGTGGATATGGACGGTGCCGTACTGGTCCCTGTGGATATGGACAGTGCTGTACTGGTCCCTGTGGATTCGAACGGTGCTGTACTGATGTCTGTGGATATGGACAGTGCTGTACTGGTCCCTGTGGATATGGACGGTGCTGTTCTGGTCCCTGTGGATATGGACGGTGCCGTACTGGTCCCTGTGGATATGGACAGTGCCGTATGGTCCCTGTGGATATGGACAGTGCTGTTCTGGTCCCTGTGGATATTGACGGTGCTGTACTGGTCCCTGTGGATACGGACGGTGCTGTACTGGTCCCTGTGGATATGGACAGTGCTGTACTGGTCCCTGTGGATATGGACAGTGCTGTTCTGGTCCCTGTGGATATGGACAGTGCTGTACTGGTCCCTGTGGATATGGACAGTGCTGTACTGGTCCCTGTGGATATGGACAGTGCTGTACTGGTCCCTGTGGATATGGACAGTGCTGTACTGGTCCCTGTGGATATGGACAGTGCTGTACTGGTCCCTGTGGATATGGACAGTGCTGTACTGGTCCCTGTGGATATGGACAGTGCCGTACTGGTCCCTGTGGATATGGACAGTGCTATTCTGTTCCCTGTGGATATGGACAGTGCTGTACTGTTCCCTGTGGATATGGTCAGTGCTGTCCTGGTCCCTGTGGATATGGACGGTGCTGTACTGGTCCCTGCAGATATGGACGGTTCTGGACTGGTCCCTGTGGGTGTGTAAGCTGCTGCACTCGTCCCTGTGGCTGTGTACGGTGCTGTACTGGTCCCTGTGGATATGGAGAGTGCTGTACTGGTCCCTGTGGATGTGAGCAGTGCTGTACTGGTCCCTGTGGATATGGACGGTGCTGGAATGGTCCCTGTGGGTATGGACGGTGCTGTAATGATGTGCGTGGATATTGAGAGTGCTGTACTGGTCCCTGTGGATATGGACAGTGCTGCACTGGTCCCTGTGGAGATGGACAGTGCTGTACTGGCCCCTGTGGATATGGACAGTGCTGTCCTGGTCCTTGTGGATATGGACGGTGCTGTTCTGGTCCCTGTGGATATGGACGGTGCTGTGCTGGTCCCTGTGGATATGGACGGTGCTGTGCTGGTCAATGTGGATATGGACAGTGCTGTACTGATGTCTGTGGATATGGACAGTGCTGTACTGGTCCCTGTGGATATGGACAGTGCTGGACTGGTCCCTGTGGATATGGACGGTGCCGAATTTGTCCCTGTGGATATGGACGGTGCTGTACTGGTCCCTGTGGATATGGACGGTGCTGTACTGGTCCCTGTGGATATCGACTGTGCTGTGCTGTACTGGTCCCTGTGGATATGGACAGTGCTGTACTGGTCCCTGTGGACATGGACAGTGCTGTGCTGGTCCCTGTGGAAATGGACGGTGCTGAACTGGTCCCTGTGGATATGGACGGTGCTGGACTGGTCCCTGTGGATATGGACGGTGCCGTACGTGTCCCTGTGGATATGGACGGTGCCGTTCTGGTCCCTGTGGATATGGACGGTGCTGTTCTGGTCCCTGTGGATATGGACGGTGCCGTTCTGGTCCCTGTGGATATGGACGGTGCTGTTCTGCTCCCTGTGGATATGGACGGTGCTATTCTGTTCCCTGTGGATATGGACAGTGCTGTTCTGGTCCCTGTGGATATGGACGGTGCTGTTCTGGTCCCTGTGGATATGGACGGTGCTGCACTGGTCCCTGTGGATATGGACAGTGCTGTCCTGGTCCCTGTGGATATGGACAGTGCCGTACTGGTCCCTGTGGATATGGACAGTGCCGTATGGTCCCTGTGGATATGGACAGTGCCATAATGGTCCCTGTGGATATGGACAGTGCTTTACTGGTCCCGATGGGTGTGTATGGTGCTGTTCTGGTCCCTGTGGATATGGACGGTGCTGTGCTGGTCCCTGTGGATATGGACAGTGCTGTACTGGTCCCTGTGGATATGGACGGTGCTGTTCTGGTCCCTGTGGATATGGACAGTGCTGTACTGGTCCCTGTGGATATCGACTGTGCTGTGCTGTACTGGTCCCTTTGGATATGGACAGTGCTGTACTGGTCCCTGTGGACATGGACAGTGCTGTACTGGCCCCTGTGGATATCGACTGTGCTGTGCTGTGCTGGTCCCTGTGGAAATGGACGGTGCTGAACTGGTCCCTGTGGATATGGACGGTGCTGGACTGGTCCCTGTGGATATGGACGGTGCCGTACGTGTCCCTGTGGATATGGACGGTGCCGTTCTGGTCCCTGTGGATATGGACGGTGCTGTTCTGGTCCCTGTGGATATGGACGGTGCCATTCTGGTCCCTGTGGATATGGACGGTGCTGTTCTGCTCCCTGTGGATATGGACGGTGCTATTCTGTTCCCTGTGGATATGGACAGTGCTGTTCTGGTCCCTGTGGATATGGACGGTGCTGTTCTGGTCCCTGTGGATATGGACGGTGCTGCACTGGTCCCTGTGGATATGGACAGTGCTGTCCTGGTCCCTGTGGATATGGACAGTGCCGTACTGGTCCCTGTGGATATGGACAGTGCCGTATGGTCCCTGTGGATATGGACAGTGCCATAATGGTCCCTGTGGATATGGACAGTGCTTTACTGGTCCCGATGGGTGTGTATGGTGCTGTTCTGGTCCCTGTGGATATGGACGGTGCTGTGCTGGTCCCTGTGGATATGGACAGTGCTGTGCTGGTCCCTGTGGATATGGACGGTGCTGTTCTGGTCCCTGTGGATATGGACAGTGCTGTGCTGGTCCCTGTGGATATGGACGGTGCTGTACTGGTCCCTGTGGATATGGACGGTGCTGTACTGGTCCCTGTGGATATGGAAGGTGCTGTTCTGGTCCCTGTGGATATGGACGGTGCTGTGCTGGTACGATGGATATGGACGGTGCTGTTCTGGTCCCTGTGGATATGGACGGTGCTGTACTGGTCCCTGTGGATATGGACGGTGCTGTTCTGGTCCCTGTGGATATGGACGGTGCTGTGCTGGTCCCTGTGGATATGGACAGTGCTGTCCTGGTCCCTGTGGATATGGACAGTGCTGTTCTGGTCCCTGTGGATATGGACGGTGCTGTGCTGGTCCCTGTGGATATGGACAGTGCTGTACTGGTCCCTGTGGATATGGACAGTGCTGTACTGGTCCCTGTGGATATGGACGGTGCCGTTCTGTTCCCTGTGGATATGGACAGTGCAATTCTGTTCCCTGTGGATATGGACAGTGCTGTACTGGTCCCTGTGGATATGGACAGTGCTGTACTGGTCCCTGTGGATATGGACAGTGCTGTCCTGGTCCCTGTGGATATGGACAGTGCTGTACTGGTCCCTGTGGATATGGACAGTGCTGTACTGGTCCTTGTGGATATGGACAGTGCTGTACTGGCCCCGGTGGATATGGACAGTGCTGTACTGGTCCCTGTGGATATGGACGGTGCCGTTCTGTTCCCTGTGGATATGGACGGTGCTGTTCTGGTCCCTGTGGATATGGACGGTGCTGTGCTGGTCCCTGTGGATATGGACGGTGCTGTGCTGGTCCCTGTGGATATGGACAGTGCTGTACCGGTCCCTGTGGATATGGACGGTGCTGTGCTGGTCCCTGTGGATATGGACGGTGCTGTACTGGTCCCTGTGGATACAGATGGTGCTGTTCTGGTCCCTGTGGATATGGACAGTGCTGTACTGGCCCCTGTGGAGATGGACGGTGCTGTATTGGTCCCTGTGGATATGGACGGTGATGCACTGATGTCTGTGGATATGGACGGTGCTGTACTGGTCCTTGTGGATATGGACAGTGCTGTTCTGGTCCCTGTGGATATGGACGGTGCTGCACTGGTCCCTGTGGATATGGACGGTGCTGTACTGGTCCCTGTGGATATGGACAGTGCTGTATTGGACACTGTGGATATGGACAGTGCTGTACTATTCCCTGTGGATTTGGACGGTGCTGCACTGGTCCCTGTGGATATGGACGGTGCTGTTCTGGTTCCTGTGGATATGGACGGTGCTGTGCTGGTCCCTGTGGATATGGACGGTGCTGTGCTGGTCCCTGTGGATATGGACGGTGCTGTACTGGTCCCTGTGGATATGGACGGTGCTGCACTGGTCCCTGTGGATATGGACAGTGCTGTGCTGGTCCCTGTGGATATGGACGGTGCTGTCCTGGTCCCTGTGGATATGGACGGTGCTGTACTGGTCCCTGTGGATATGGACGGTGCTGTACTGGTCCCTGTGGATGTGGACGGTGTTGTCCTGATGTGTGTGGATATGGACGGTGCTGTACTGGTCCCTGTGGATATGGACGGTGCTGTCCTGGTCCCTGTGGATATGGACGGTGCTGCACTGGTCCCTGTGGATATGGACAGTGCTGTACTGGTCCCTGTGGATATGGACGGTGCTGGACTGGTCCCTGTGGATATGGACGGTGCTGTCCTGGTCCCTGTGGATATGGACGGTGCTGTCCTGGTCCCTGAGGATATGGACGGTGCTGTTCTGGTACCTGTGGATATGGACTGTGCTGCACTGGTTCCTGTGGATATGGACAGTGCTGTACTGGCCCCTGTGGATATCGACTGTGCTGTGCTGTACTGGTCCCTGTGGATATGGACAGTGCTGTACTGGTCCCTGTGGATATGGACAGTGCTGCACTGGTCCCTGTGGATATGGACGGTGCTGTACTGGTACCTGTGGATATGGAATGTGCTGCACTGGTTCCTGTGGATATGGACAGTGCTGTACTGGTCCCTGTGGATATCGACTGTGCTGTGCTGTACTGGTCCCTGTGGATATGGACAGTGCTGTACTGGTCCCTGTGGATATGGACAGTGCTGCACTGGTCCCTGTGGATATGGACGGTGCTGTATTTGTTCCTGTGGATATGGACGGTGCTGTATTGGTCCCTGTGGATATGGACGGTGCTGTCCTGGTCCCTGTGGATATGGACGGTGCTGTACTGGTCCCTGTGGATATGGACGGAGCTGTGCTGTACTGGTCCCTGTGGATATGGACGGAGCTGTGCTGGTCCCTGTGGATACGGACGGTGCTGTACTGGTCCCTGTGGATATGGACGGTGCTGTACTGTTCCCTGTGGATATGGACAGTGCTGTACTGGTCCCTGTGGATATGGACGGTGCTGTATTGGTCCCTGTGGATATGGACGGTGCTGTCCTGGTCCCTGTGGATATGGACGGTGCTGTACTGGTCCCTGTGGATATGGACGGAGCTGTGTTGGTCCCTGTGGATACGGACGGTGCTGTACTGGTCCCTGTGGATATGGACGGTGCTGTACTGGTCCCTGAGGATATGGACGGTGCTGTACTGGTACCTGTGGATATGGACTGTGCTGTGCTGTACTGGTCCCTGTGGATATGGACAGTGCTGTACTGGTCCCTGTGGATGTGGACAGTGCTGCACTGGTCCCTGTGGATATGGACGGTGCTGAACCGATGTCTGTGGATATGGACGGTGCTGTACTGGTCCTTGTGGATATGGACAGTGCTGTGCTGGTCCCTGTGGATATGGACGGTGCTGTACCGGTCCCTGTGGATATGGACGGTGCTGTACTGGTCCCTGTGGATATAGATGGTGCTGTTCTGGTCCCTGTGGATATGGACAGTGCTGTACTGGCCCCTGTGGAGATGGACGGTGCTGTATTGGTCCCTGTGGATATGGACGGTGCTGCACTGATGTCTGTGGATATGGACGGTGCTGTACCGGTCCCTGTGGATATGGACGGTGCTGTACTGGTCCCTGTGGATATGGATGGTGCTGTTCTGGTCCCTGTGGATATGGACAGTGCTGTACTGGTCCCTGTGGATAAGGACGGTGCTGGACTGGTCCCTGTGGATATGGACGATGCTGCACTGATGTCTGTGGATATGGACGGTGCTGTACTGGTCCTTGTGGATATGGACAGTGCTGTTCTGGTCCCTGTGGATATGGACGGTGCTGCACTGGTCCCTGTGGATATGGACGGTGCTGTACTGGTCCCTGTGGATATGGACAGTGCTGTATTGGTCCCTGTGGATATGGACAGTGCTGTACTGTTCCCTGTGGATATGGACGGTGCTGCACTGGTCCCTGTGGATATGGACGGTGCTGTTCTGGTCCCTGTGGATATGGACGGTGCTGTGCTGGTCCCTGTGGATATGGACGGTGCTGTACTTGTCCCTGTGGATATGGACGGTGCTGCACTGGTCCCTGTGGATATGGACAGTGCTATGCTGGTCCCTGTGGATATGGACGGTGCTGTCCTGGTCCCTGTGGATATGGACGGTGCTGTACTGGTCCCTGTGGATATGGACGGTGCTGTCCTGGTCCCTGTGGATATGGACGGTGCTGCACTGGTCCCTGTGGATATGGACAGTGCTGTCCTGGTCCCTGTGGATATGGACGGTGCTGTCCTGGTCCCTGTGGATATGGACGGTGCTGTCCTGGTCCCTGTGGATATGGACGGTGCTGTCCTGGTTCCTGTGGATATGGACGGTGCTGTCCTGGTCCCTGTGGATATGGACGGTGCTGTCCTGGTCCCTGAGGATATGGACGGTGCTGTTCTGGTACCTGTGGATATGGACTGTGCTGCACTGGTTCCTGTGGATATGGACAGTGCTGTACTGGCCCCTGTGGATATCGACTGTGCTGTGCTGTACTGGTCCCTGTGGATATGGACAGTGCTGTACTGGTCCCTGTGGATATGGACAGTGCTGCACTGGTCCCTGTGGATATGGACGGTGCTGGACTGGTACCTGTGGATATGGACTGTGCTGCACTGGTTCCTGTGGATATGGACAGTGCTGTACTGGCCCCTGTGGATATCGACTGTGCTGTGCTGTACTGGTCCCTGTGGATATGGACAGTGCTGTACTGGTCCCTGTGGATATGGACAGTGCTGTACTGGTCCCTGTGGATATGGACAGTGCTGCACTGGTCCCTGTGGATATGGACGGTGCTGTATTGGTCCCTGTGGATATGGACGGTGCTGTACTGGTCCCTGTGGATATGGACGGAGCTGTGCTGTACTGGTCCCTGTGGATTTGGACGGAGCTGTGCTGGTCCCTGTGGATACGGACGGTGCTGTACTGGTCCCTGTGGATATGGACGGTGCTGTACTGGTCCCTGAGGATATGGACGGTGCTGTACTGGTACCTGTGGAGATGGACTGTGCTGTGCTGTACTGGTCCCTGTGGATATGGACAGTGCTGTACTGGTCCCTGTGGATATGGACAGTGCTGTACTGGTCCCTGTGGATATGGACAGTGCTTCACTGGTCCCTGTGGATATGGACGGTGCTGTATTGGTCCCTGTGGATATGGACGGTGCTGTCCTGGTCCCTGTGGATATGGACGGTGCTGTACTGGTCCCTGTGGATATGGACGGAGCTGTGCTGGTCCCTGTGGATACGGACGGTGCTGTACTGGTCCCTGTGGATATGGACGGTGCTGTACTGGTCCCTGAGGATATGGACGGTGCTGTACTGGTACCTGTGGATATGGACTGTGCTGTGCTGTACTGGTCCCTGTGGATGTGGACAGTGCTGCACTGGTCCCTGTGGATATGGACGGTGCTGAACCGATGTCTGTGGATATGGACGGTGCTGTACTGGTCCTTGTGGATATGGACAGTGCTGTACTGGTCCTTGTGGATATGGACAGTGCTGTACTGGTGCCTGTGGATATGGACAGTGCTGTACTGGTCCCTGTGGATATGGACGGTGCTGTACTGATGTCTGTGGATATGGACGGTGCTGTCCTGGTCCCTGTGGATATGGACGTTGCTGTTCTGGTCCCTGTGGATATGGACGGTGCTGTCCTGGTTCCTGTGGATATGGACGGTGCTGTGCTGGTCCCTGTGGATATGGACGGTGCTGTGCTGGTCCCTGTGGATATGGACGGTGCTGTGCTGGTCCCTGTGGATATGGACGGTGCTGTACTGGTCCCTGTGGATATGGACGGTGCTGCACTGGTCCCTGTGGATATGGACAGTGCTGTGCTGGTCCCTGTGGATATGGACGGTGCTGTCCTGGTCCCTGTGGATATGGACGGTGCTGTACTGGTCCCTGTGGATATGGACGGTGCTGTACTGGTCCCTGTGGATGTGGACGGTGTTGTCCTGATGTGTGTGGATATGGACGGTGCTGTACTGGTCCCTGTGGATATGGACGGTGCTGTCCTGGTCCCTGTGGATATGGACGGTGCTGCACTGGTCCCTGTGGATATGGACAGTGCTGTACTGGTCCCTGTGGATATGGACGGTGCTGGACTGGTCCCTGTGGATATGGACGGTGCTGTCCTGGTCCCTGTGGATATGGACGGTGCTGTCCTGGTCCCTGAGGATATGGACGGTGCTGTTCTGGTACCTGTGGATATGGACTGTGCTGCACTGGTTCCTGTGGATATGGACAGTGCTGTACTGGCCCCTGTGGATATCGACT
This sequence comes from Heptranchias perlo, assembly GCF_035084215.1. NCBI lineage: Eukaryota > Metazoa > Chordata > Chondrichthyes > Hexanchiformes > Hexanchidae > Heptranchias > Heptranchias perlo. Next base: position 47,256 of record NW_027139670.1, read on the forward strand.
GTGCTGTGCTGTACTGGTCCCTGTGGATATGGACAGTGCTGTACTGGTCCCTGTGGATATGGACAGTGCTGCACTGGTCCCTGTGGATATGGACGGTGCTGTACTGGTACCTGTGGATATGGACTGTGCTGCACTGGTTCCTGTGGATATGGACAGTGCTGTACTGGTCCCTGTGGATATCGACTGTGCTGTGCTGTACTGGTCCCTGTGGATATGGACAGTGCTGTACTGGTCCCTGTGGATATGGACAGTGCTGCACTGGTCCCTGTGGATATGGACGGTGCTGTATTTGTCCCTGTGGATATGGACGGTGCTGTATTGGTCCCTGTGGATATGGACGGTGCTGTCCTGGTCCCTGTGGATATGGACGGTGCTGTACTGGTCCCTGTGGATATGGACGGAGCTGTGCTGTACTGGTCCCTGTGGATATGGACGGAGCTGTGCTGGTCCCTGTGGATACGGACGGTGCTGTACTGGTCCCTGTGGATATGGACGGTGCTGTACTGGTCCCTGTGGATATGGACAGTGCTGTACTGGTCCCTGTGGATATGGACGGTGCTGTATTGGTCCCTGTGGATATGGACGGTGCTGTCCTGGTCCCTGTGGATATGGACGGTGCTGTACTGGTCCCTGTGGATATGGACGGAGCTGTGCTGGTCCCTGTGGATACGGACGGTGCTGTACTGGTCCCTGTGGATATGGACGGTGCTGTACTGGTCCCTGAGGATATGGACGGTGCTGTACTGGTACCTGTGGATATGGACTGTGCTGTGCTGTACTGGTCCCTGTGGATATGGACAGTGCTGTACTGGTCCCTGTGGATGTGGACAGTGCTGCACTGGTCCCTGTGGATATGGACGGTGCTGAACCGATGTCTGTGGATATGGACGGTGCTGTACTGGTCCCTGTGGATATGGACGGTGCTGTACTGGTCCCTGTGGATATGGACGGTGCTGTACTGGTTCCTGTGGATATGGACGGTGCTGCACTGGTCCTTGTGGATATGGACAGTGCTGTACTGGTCCTTGTGGATATGGTCATTGCTGTACTGGTGCCTGTGGATATGGACAGTGCTGTACTGGTCCTTGTGGATATGGTCATTGCTGTACTGGTGCCTGTGGATATGGACAGTGCTGTACTGGTCCCTATGGATATGGACGGTGCTGTACTGGTCCCTGTGGATATGGACGGTGCTGTACTGGTCCCTGTGGATATGGACAGTGCTGTACTGGTCCCTGTGGCTATGGACAGTGCTGTACTGGTCCCTGCAGATATGGACGCTTCTGGACTGGTCCCTGTGGGTGTATAAGGTGCTGCACTCGTCCCTGTCGCTGTGTACGGTGCTGCACTGGTCCCTGTGGGTTTGTACGGTGCTGTCCTGGTCCCTGTGGATATGGACGGTGCTGTTCTGGTCCCTGTGGATATGGACAGTGCTGTACTGGTCCCTGTGGATTTGAACGGTGCTGTACTGATGTCTGTGGATATGGACAGTGCTGCACTGGTCCCTGTGGATATGGACGGTGCTGTATTGGTCCCTGTGGATATGGACGGTGCTGTCCTGGTCCCTGTGGATATGGACGGTGCTGTACTGGTCCCTGTGGATATGGACGGAGCTGTGCTGGTCCCTGTGGATACGGACGGTGCTGTACTGGTCCCTGTGGATATGGACGGTGCTGTACTGGTCCCTGAGGATATGGACGGTGCTGTACTGGTACCTGTGGATATGGACTGTGCTGTGCTGTACTGGTCCCTGTGGATGTGGACAGTGCTGCACTGGTCCCTGTGGATATGGACGGTGCTGAACCGATGTCTGTGGATATGGACGGTGCTGTACTGGTCCTTGTGGATATGGACAGTGCTGTACTGGTCCTTGTGGATATGGACAGTGCTGTACTGGTGCCTGTGGATATGGACAGTGCTGTACTGGTCCCTGTGGATATGGACGGTGCTGTACTGATGTCTGTGGATATGGACGGTGCTGTCCTGGTCCCTGTGGATATGGACGTTGCTGTTCTGGTCCCTGTGGATATGGACGGTGCTGTCCTGGTTCCTGTGGATATGGACGGTGCTGTGCTGGTCCCTGTGGATATGGACGGTGCTGTGCTGGTCCCTGTGGATATGGACGGTGCTGTGCTGGTCCCTGTGGATATGGACGGTGCTGTACTGGTCCCTGTGGATATGGACGGTGCTGCACTGGTCCCTGTGGATATGGACAGTGCTGTGCTGGTCCCTGTGGATATGGACGGTGCTGTCCTGGTCCCTGTGGATATGGACGGTGCTGTACTGGTCCCTGTGGATATGGACGGTGCTGTACTGGTCCCTGTGGATGTGGACGGTGTTGTCCTGATGTGTGTGGATATGGACGGTGCTGTACTGGTCCCTGTGGATATGGACGGTGCTGTCCTGGTCCCTGTGGATATGGACGGTGCTGCACTGGTCCCTGTGGATATGGACAGTGCTGTACTGGTCCCTGTGGATATGGACGGTGCTGGACTGGTCCCTGTGGATATGGACGGTGCTGTCCTGGTCCCTGTGGATATGGACGGTGCTGTCCTGGTCCCTGAGGATATGGACGGTGCTGTTCTGGTACCTGTGGATATGGACTGTGCTGCACTGGTTCCTGTGGATATGGACAGTGCTGCACTGGCCCCTGTGGATATCGACTGTGCTGTGCTGTACTGGTCCCTGTGGATATGGACAGTGCTGTACTGGTCCCTGTGGATATGGACAGTGCTGCACTGGTCCCTGTGGATATGGACGGTGCTGTACTGGTACCTGTGGATATGGACTGTGCTGCACTGGTACCTGTGGATATGGACAGTGCTGTACTGGTCCCTGTGGATATCGACTGTGCTGTGCTGTACTGGTCCCTGTGGATATGGACAGTGCTGTACTGGTCCCTGTGGATATGGACAGTGCTGCACTGGTCCCTGTGGATATGGACGGTGCTGTATTTGTCCCTGTGGATATGGACGGTGCTGTATTGGTCCCTGTGGATATGGACGGTGCTGTCCTGGTCCCTGTGGATATGGACGGTGCTGTACTGGTCCCTGTGGATATGGACGGAGCTGTGCTGCACTGGTCCCTGTGGATATGGACGGAGCTGTGCTGGTCCCTGTGGATACGGACGGTGCTGTACTGGTCCCTGTGGATATGGACGGTGCTGTACTGGTCCCTGTGGATATGGACAGTGCTGTACTGGTCCCTGTGGATATGGACGGTGCTGTATTGGTCCCTGTGGATATGGACGGTGCTGTCCTGGTCCCTGTGGATATGGACGGTGCTGTACTGGTCCCTGTGGATATGGACGGAGCTGTGCTGGTCCCTGTGGATACGGACGGTGCTGTACTGGTCCCTGTGGATATGGACGGTGCTGTACTGGTCCCTGAGGATATGGACGGTGCTGTACTGGTACCTGTGGATATGGACTGTGCTGTGCTGTACTGGTCCCTGTGGATATGGACAGTGCTGTACTGGTCCCTGTGGATGTGGACAGTGCTGCACTGGTCCCTGTGGATATGGACGGTGCTGAACTGATGTCTGTGGATATGGACGGTGCTGTACTGGTCCCTGTGGATATGGACGGTGCTGTACTGGTCCCTGTGGATATGGACGGTGCTGTACTGGTCCCTGTGGATATGGACGGTGCTGCACTGGTCCTTGTGGATATGGACAGTGCTGTACTGGTCCTTGTGGATATGGTCATTGCTGTACTGGTGCCTGTGGATATGGACAGTGCTGTACTGGTCCTTGTGGATATGGTCATTGCTGTACTGGTGCCTGTGGATATGGACAGTGCTGTACTGGTCCCTATGGATATGGACAGTGCTGTACTGGTCCCTGTGGATTTGAACGGTGCTGTACTGATGTCTGTGGATATGGACAGTGCTGCACTGGTCCCTGTGGATATGGACGGTGCTGTATTGGTCCCTGTGGATATGGACGGTGCTGTCCTGGTCCCTGTGGATATGGACGGTGCTGTACTGGTCCCTGTGGATATGGACGGAGCTGTGCTGGTCCCTGTGGATACGGACGGTGCTGTACTGGTCCCTGTGGATATGGACGGTGCTGTACTGGTCCTTGTGGATATGGACAGTGCTGTACTGGTGCCTGTGGATATGGACAGTGCTGTACTGGTCCCTGTGGATATGGACGGTGCTGTACTGATGTCTGTGGATATGGACGGTGCTGTCCTGGTCCCTGTGGATATGGACGTTGCTGTTCTGGTCCCTGTGGATATGGACGGTGTTGTCCTGGTTCCTGTGGATATGGACGGTGCTGTGCTGGTCCCTGGGGATATGGACGGTGCTGTGCTGGTCCCTGTGGATATGGACGGTGCTGCGCTGGTCCCTGTGGATATGGACGGTGCTGCGCTGTTCCCTGTGGATATGGACGGTGCTGCACTGGTCCCTGTGGATATGGACGGTGCTGCACTGGTCCCTGTGGATATGGACAGTGCTGTGCTGGTCCCTGTGGATATGGACGGTGCTGTCCTGGTCCCTGTGGATATGGACGGTGCTGTACTGGTCCCTGTGGATGTGGACGGTGTTGTCCTGATGTGTGTGGATATGGACGGTGCTGTACTGGTCCCTGTGGATATGGACGGTGCTGTCCTGGTCCCTGTGGATATGGACGGTGCTGCACTGGTCCCTGTGGATATGGACAGTGCTGTACTGGTCCCTGTGGATATGGACGGTGCTGGACTGGTCCCTGTGGATATGGACGGTGCTGTCCTGGTCCCTGTGGATATGGACGGTGCTGTCCTGGTCCCTGAGGATATGGACGGTGCTGTTCTGGTACCTGTGGATATGGACTGTGCTGCACTGGTTCCTGTGGATATGGACAGTGCTGCACTGGCCCCTGTGGATATCGACTGTGCTGTGCTGTACTGGTCCCTGTGGATCTGGACAGTGCTGTACTGGTCCCTGTGGATATGGACAGTGCTGCACTGGTCCCTGTGGATATGGACGGTGCTGTACTGGTACCTGTGGATATGGACTGTGCTGCACTGGTTCCTGTGGATATGGACAGTGCTGTACTGGTCCCTGTGGATATCGACTGTGCTGTGCTGTACTGGTCCCTGTGGATATGGACAGTGCTGTACTGGTCCCTGTGGATATGGACAGTGCTGCACTGGTCCCTGTGGATATGGACGGTGCTGTATTTGTCCCTGTGGATATGGACGGTGCTGTATTGGTCCCTGTGGATATGGACGGTGCTGTCCTGGTCCCTGTGGATATGGACGGTGCTGTACTGGTCCCTGTGGATATGGACGGAGCTGTGCTGTACTGGTCCCTGTGGATATGGACGGAGCTGTGCTGGTCCCTGTGGATACGGACGGTGCTGTACTGGTCCCTGTGGATATGGACGGTGCTGTACTGGTCCCTGTGGATATGGACAGTGCTGTACTGGTCCCTGTGGATATGGACGGTGCTGTATTGGTCCCTGTGGATATGGACGGTGCTGTCCTGGTCCCTGTGGATATGGACGGTGCTGTACTGGTCCCTGTGGATATGGACGGAGCTGTGCTGGTCCCTGTGGATACGGACGGTGCTGTACTGGTCCCTGTGGATATGGACGGTGCTGTCCTGGTCCCTGAGGATATGGACGGTGCTGTACTGGTACCTGTGGATATGGACTGTGCTGTGCTGTACTGGTCCCTGTGGATATGGACAGTGCTGTACTGGTCCCTGTGGATGTGGACAGTGCTGCACTGGTCCCTGTGGATATGGACGGTGCTGAACTGATGTCTGTGGATATGGACGGTGCTGTACTGGTCCCTGTGGATATGGACGGTGCTGTACTGGTCCCTGTGGATATGGACGGTGCTGTACTGGTCCCTGTGGATATGGACAGTGCTGTACTGGTCCCTGTGGATATGGACAGTGCTGTACTGGTCCCTGCAGATATGGACGCTTCTGGACTGGTCCCTGTGGGTGTATAAGGTACTGCACTCGTCCCTGTAGCTGTGTACGGTGCTGCACTGGTCCCTGTGGGTTTGTACGGTGCTGTCCTGGTCCCTGTGGATATGGACGGTGCTGTTCTGGTCCCTGTGGATATGGACAGTGCTGTACTGGTCCCTGTGGATTTGAACGGTGCTGTACTGATGTCTGTGGATATGGACAGTGCTGCACTGGTCCCTGTGGATATGGACGGTGCCGTACTGGTCCCTGTGGATATGGACAGTGCTGTACTGGTCCCTGTGGATTCGAACGGTGCTGTACTGATGTCTGTGGATATGGACAGTGCTGTACTGGTCCCTGTGGATATGGACGGTGCTGTTCTGGTCCCTGTGGATATGGACGGTGCCGTACTGGTCCCTGTGGATATGGACAGTGCCGTATGGTCCCTGTGGATATGGACAGTGCTGTTCTGGTCCCTGTGGATATTGACGGTGCTGTACTGGTCCCTGTGGATACGGACGGTGCTGTACTGGTCCCTGTGGATATGGACAGTGCTGTACTGGTCCCTGTGGATATGGACAGTGCTGTTCTGGTCCCTGTGGATATGGACAGTGCTGTACTGGTCCCTGTGGATATGGACAGTGCTGTACTGGTCCCTGTGGATATGGACAGTGCTGTACTGGTCCCTGTGGATATGGACAGTGCTGTACTGGTCCCTGTGGATATGGACAGTGCTGTACTGGTCCCTGTGGATATGGACAGTGCTGTACTGGTCCCTGTGGATATGGACAGTGCCGTACTGGTCCCTGTGGATATGGACAGTGCTATTCTGTTCCCTGTGGATATGGACAGTGCTGTACTGTTCCCTGTGGATATGGTCAGTGCTGTCCTGGTCCCTGTGGATATGGACGGTGCTGTACTGGTCCCTGCAGATATGGACGGTTCTGGACTGGTCCCTGTGGGTGTATAAGGTGCTGCACTCGTCCCTGTGGCTGTGTACGGTGCTGTACTGGTCCCTGTGGATATGGAGAGTGCTGTACTGGTCCCTGTGGATGTGAGCAGTGCTGTACTGGTCCCTGTGGATATGGACGGTGCTGGAATGGTCCCTGTGGGTATGGACGGTGCTGTAATGATGTGTGTGGATATTGAGAGTGCTGTACTGGTCCCTGTGGATATGGACAGTGCTGCACTGGTCCCTGTGGAGATGGACAGTGCTGTACTGGCCCCTGTGGATATGGACAGTGCTGTCCTGGTCCTTGTGGATATGGACAGTGCCGTATGGTCCCTGTGGATATGGACAGTGCCATAATGGTCCCTGTGGATATGGACAGTGCTTTACTGGTCCCGATGGGTGTGTATGGTGCTGTTCTGGTCCCTGTGGATATGGACAGTGCCGTACTGGTCCCTGTGGATATGGACAGTGCCGTATGGTCCCTGTGGATATGGACAGTGCCATAATGGTCCCTGTGGATATGGACAGTGCTTTACTGGTCCCGATGGGTGTGTATGGTGCTGTTCTGGTCCCTGTGGATATGGACGGTGCTGTGCTGGTCCCTGTGGATATGGACAGTGCTGTACTGGTCCCTGTGGATATGGACGGTGCTGTTCTGGTCCCTGTGGATATGGACAGTGCTGTGCTGGTCCCTGTGGATATGGACGGTGCTGTACTGGTCCCTGTGGATATGGACGGTGCTGTACTGGTCCCTGTGGATATGGAAGGTGCTGTTCTGGTCCCTGTGGATATGGACGGTGCTGTGCTGGTCCCGATGGATATGGACGGTGCTGTTCTGGTCCCTGTGGATATGGACGGTGCTGTACTGATCCCTGTGGATATGGACGGTGCTGTTCTGGTCCCTGTGGATATGGACGGTGCTGTGCTGGTCCCTGTGGATATGGACAGTGCTGTCCTGGTCCCTGTGGATATGGACAGTGCTGTTCTGGTCCCTGTGGATATGGACGGTGCTGTGCTGGTCCCTGTGGATATGGACAGTGCTGTACTGGTCCCTGTGGATATGGACAGTGCTGTACTGGTCCCTGTGGATATGGACGGTGCCGTTCTGTTCCCTGTGGATATGGACAGTGCTATTCTGTTCCCTGTGGATATGGACAGTGCTGTACTGGTCCCTGTGGATATGGACAGTGCTGTACTGGTCCCTGTGGATATGGACAGTGCTGTCCTGGTCCCTGTGGATATGGACAGTGCTGTACTGGTCCCTGTGGATAGGGACAGTGCTGTACTGGTCCTTGTGGATATGGATAGTGCTGTACTGGCCCCGGTGGATATGGACAGTGCTGTACTGGTCCCTGTGGATATGGACGGTGCCGTTCTGGTCCCTGTGGATATGGACGGTGCTGTTCTGGTCCCTGTGGATATGGACGGTGCTGTGCTGGTCCCTGTGGATATGGACGGTGCTGTGCTGGTCCCTGTGGATATGGACAGTGCTGTACCGGTCCCTGTGGATATGGACGGTGCTGTGCTGGTCCCTGTGGATATGGACGGTGCTGTACCGGTCCCTGTGGATATGGACGGTGCTGTACTGGTCCCTGTGGATATAGATGGTGCTGTTCTGGTCCCTGTGGATATGGACAGTGCTGTACTGGCCCCTGTGGAGATGGACGGTGCTGTATTGGTCCCTGTGGATATGGACGGTGATGCACTGATGTCTGTGGATATGGACGGTGCTGTACTGGTCCTTGTGGATATGGACAGTGCTGTTCTGGTCCCTGTGGATATGGACGGTGCTGCACTGGTCCCTGTGGATATGGACGGTGCTGGACTGGTCCCTGTGGATATGGACGGTGCCGTACGTGTCCCTGTGGATATGGACGGTGCCGTTCTGGTCCCTGTGGATATGGACGGTGCTGTTCTGGTCCCTGTGGATATGGACGGTGCCGTTCTGGTCCCTGTGGATATGGACGGTGCTGTTCTGCTCCCTGTGGATATGGACGGTGCTGTACTGGTCCCTGTGGATATGGACAGTGCTGTACTGGTCCTTGTGGATATGGACAGTGCTGTACTGGCCCCGGTGGATATGGACGGTGCTGTACTGGTCCCTGTGGATATGGACGGTGCTGTACTGGTCCCTGTGGATATCGACTGTGCTGTGCTGTACTGGTCCCTGTGGATATGGACAGTGCTGTACTGGTCCCTGTGGACATGGACAGTGCTGTGCTGGTCCCTGTGGAAATGGACGGTGCTGAACTGGTCCCTGTGGATATGGACGGTGCTGGACTGGTCCCTGTGGATATGGACGGTGCCGTACGTGTCCCTGTGTATATGGACGGTGCCGTTCTGGTCCCTGTGGATATGGACGGTGCTGTTCTGGTCCCTGTGGATATGGACGGTGCCGTTCTGGTCCCTGTGGATATGGACGGTGCTGTTCTGCTCCCTGTGGATATGGACGGTGCTATTCTGTTCCCTGTGGATATGGACAGTGCTGTTCTGGTCCCTGTGGATATGGACGGTGCTGTTCTGGTCCCTGTGGATATGGACGGTGCTGCACTGGTCCCTGTGGATATGGACGGAGCTGTCCTGGTCCCTGTGGATATGGACAGTGCCGTACTGGTCCCTGTGGATATGGACAGTGCCATAATGGTCCCTGTGGATATGGACAGTGCTTTACTGGTCCCGATGGGTGTGTATGGTGCTGTTCTGGTCCCTGTGGATATGGACGGTGCTGTGCTGGTCCCTGTGGATATGGACAGTGCTGTACTGGTCCCTGTGGATATGGACGGTGCTGTTCTGGTCCCTGTGGATATGGACAGTGCTGTGCTGGTCCCTGTGGATATGGACGGTGCTGTACTGGTCCCTGTGGATATGGACGGTGCTGTACTGGTCCCTGTGGATATGGACGGTGCTGTTCTGGTCCATGTGGATATGGACGGTGCTGTGCTGGTCCCTGTGGATATGGACAGTGCTGTCCTGGTCCCTGTGGATATGGACAGTGCTGTTCTGGTCCCTGTGGATATGGACGGTGCTGTGCTGGTCCCTGTGGATATGGACAGTGCTGTACTGGTCCCTGTGGATATGGACAGTGCTGTACTGGTCCCTGTGGATATGGACGGTGCCGTTCTGTTCCCTGTGGATATGGACAGTGCTATTCTGTTCCCTGTGGATATGGACAGTGCTGTACTGGTCCCTGTGGATATGGACAGTGCTGTACTGGTCCCTGTGGATATGGACAGTGCTGTCCTGGTCCCTGTGGATATGGACAGTGCTGTACTGGTCCCTGTGGATATGGACAGTGCTGTACTGGTCCTTGTGGATATGGACAGTGCTGTACTGGCCCCGGTGGATATGGACAGTGCTGTACTGGTCCCTGTGGATATGGACGGTGCCGTTCTGGTCCCTGTGGAATAGGACGGTGCTGTTCTGGTCCCAGTGGATATGGACGGTGCTGTGCTGGTCCCTGTGGATATGGACGGTGCTGTGCTGGTCCCTGTGGATATGGACAGTGCTGTACCGGTCCCTGTGGATATGGATGGTGCTGTGCTGGTCCCTGTGGATATGGACGGTGCTGTACCGGTCCCTGTGGATATGGACGGTGCTGTACTGGTCCCTGTGGATATAGATGGTGCTGTTCTGGTCCCTGTGGATATGGACAGTGCTGTACTGGCCCCTGTGGAGATGGACGGTGCTGTATTGGTCCCTGTGGATATGGACGGTGATGCACTGATGTCTGTGGATATGGACGGTGCTGTACTGGTCCTTGTGGATATGGACAGTGCTGTTCTGGTCCCTGTGGATATGGACGGTGCTGCACTGGTCCCTGTGGATATGGACGGTGCTGTACTGGTCCCTGTGGATATGGACAGTGCTGTATTGGTCCCTGTGGATATGGACAGTGCTGTACTGTTCCCTGTGGATATGGACGGTGCTGCACTGGTCCCTGTGGATATGGACGGTGCTGTTCTGGTTCCTGTGGATATGGACGGTGCTGTGCTGGTCCCTGTGGATATGGACGGTGCTGTGCTGGTCCCTGTGGATATGGACGGTGCTGTACTGGTCCCTGTGGATATGGACGGTGCTGCACTGGTCCCTGTGGATATGGACAGTGCTGTGCTGGTCCCTGTGGATATGGACGGTGCTGTCCTGGTCCCTGTGGATATGGACGGTGCTGTACTGGTCCCTGTGGATATGGACGGTGCTGTACTGGTCCCTGTGGATGTGGACGGTGTTGTCCTGATGTGTGTGGATATGGACGGTGCTGTACTGGTCCCTGTGGATATGGACGGTGCTGTCCTGGTCCCTGTGGATATGGACGGTGCTGCACTGGTCCCTGTGGATATGGACAGTGCTGTACTGGTCCCTGTGGATATGGACGGTGCTGGACTGGTCCCTGTGGATATGGACGGTGCTGTCCTGGTCCCTGTGGATATGGACGGTGCTGTCCTGGTCCCTGAGGATATGAACGGTGCTGTTCTGGTACCTGTGGATATGGACTGTGCTGCACTGGTTCCTGTGGATATGGACAGTGCTGTGCTGTACTGGTCCCTGTGGATATGGACAGTGCTGTACTGGTCCCTGTGGATATGGACAGTGCTGCACTGGTCCCTGTGGATATGGACGGTGCTGTACTGGTACCTGTGGATATGGACTGTGCTGCACTGGTTCCTGTGGATATGGACAGTGCTGTACTGGTCCCTGTCGATATCGACTGTGCTCTGCTGTACTGGTCCCTGTGGATATGGACAGTGCTGTACTGGTCCCTGTGGATATGGACAGTGCTGCACTGGTCCCTGTGGATATGGACGGTGCTGTATTTGTCCCTGTGGATATGGACGGTGCTGTATTGGTCCCTGTGGATATGGACGGTGCTGTCCTGGTCCCTGTGGATATGGACGGTGCTGTACTGGTCCCTGTGGATATGGACGGAGCTGTGCTGTACTGGTCCCTGTGGATATGGACGGAGCTGTGCTGGTCCCTGTGGATACGGACGGTGCTGTACTGGTCCCTGTGGATATGGACGGTGCTGTACTGGTCCCTGTGGATATGGACAGTGCTGTACTGGTCCCTGTGGATATGGACGGTGCTGTATTGGTCCCTGTGGATATGGACGGTGCTGTCCTGGTCCCTGTGGATATGGACGGTGCTGTACTGGTCCCTGTGGATATGGACGGAGCTGTGCTGGTCCCTGTGGATACGGACGGTGCTGTACTGGTCCCTGTGGATATGGACGGTGCTGTACTGGTCCCTGAGGATATGGACGGTGCTGTACTGGTACCTGTGGATATGGACTGTGCTGTGCTGTACTGGTCCCTGTGGATATGGACAGTGCTGTACTGGTCCCTGTGGATGTGGACAGTGCTGCACTGGTCGCTGTGGATATGGACGGTGCTGAACCGATGTCTGTGGATATGGACGGTGCTGTACTGGTCCTTGTGGATATGGACAGTGCTGTGCTGGTCCCTGTGGATATGGACGGTGTTGTACCGGTCCCTGTGGATATGGACGGTGCTGTACTGGTCCCTGTGGATATAGATGGTGCTGTTCTGGTCCCTGTGGATATGGACAGTGCTGTACTGGCCCCTGTGGAGATGGACGGTGCTGTATTGGTCCCTGTGGATATGGACGGTGCTGCACTGATGTCTGTGGATATGGACGGTGCTGTACCGGTCCCTGTGGATATGGACGGTGCTGTACTGGTCCCTGTGGATATGGATGGTGCTGTTCTGGTCCCTGTGGATATGGACAGTGCTGTCCTGGTCCCTGTGGATAAGGACGGTGCTGGACTGGTCCCTGTGGATATGGACGATGCTGCACTGATGTCTGTGGATATGGACGGTGCTGTACTGGTCCTTGTGGATATGGACAGTGCTGTTCTGGTCCCTGTGGATATGGACGGTGCTGCACTGGTCCCTGTGGATATGGACGGTGCTGTACTGGTCCCTGTGGATATGGACAGTGCTGTATTGGTCCCTGTGGATATGGACAGTGCTGTACTGTTCCCTGTGGATATGGACGGTGCTGCACTGGTCCCTGTGGATATGGACGGTGCTGTTCTGGTCCCTGTGGATATGGACGGTGCTGTGCTGGTCCCTGTGGATATGGACGGTGCTGTACTTGTCCCTGTGGATATGGACGGTGCTGCACTGGTCCCTGTGGATATGGACAGTGCTGTGCTGGTCCCTGTGGATATGGACGGTGCTGTCCTGGTCCCTGTGGATATGGACGGTGCTGTACTGGTCCCTGTGGATATGGACGGTGCTGCACTGGTCCCTGTGGATATGGACAGTGCTGTACTGGTCCCTGTGGATATGGACGGTGCTGTCCTGGTCCCTGTGGATATGGACGGTGCTGTCCTGGTCCCTGTGGATATGGACGGTGCTGTCCTGGTCCCTGTGGATATGGACGGTGCTGTCCTGGTCCCTGTGGATGTGGACGGTGCTGTCCTGGTACCTGAGGATATGGACGGTGCTGTTCTGGTACCTGTGGATATGGACTGTGCTGCACTGGTTCCTGTGGATATGGACAGTGCTGTACTGGCCCCTGTGGATATCGACTGTGCTGTGCTGTACTGGTCCCTGTGGATATGGACAGTGCTGTACTGGTCCCTGTGGATATGGACAGTGCTGCACTGGTCCCTGTAGATATGGACGGTGCTGGACTGGTACCTGTGGATATGGACTGTGCTGCACTGGTTCCTGTGGATATGGACAGTGCTGTACTGGCCCCTGTGGATATCGACTGTGCTGTGCTGTACTGGTCCCTGTGGATATGGACAGTGCTGTACTGGTCCCTGTGGATATGGACAGTGCTGTACTGGTCCCTGTGGATATGGACAGTGCTGCACTGGTCCCTGTGGATATGGACGGTGCTGTATTGGTCCCTGTGGATATGGACGGTGCTGTATTGGTCCCTGTGGATATGGACGGTGCTGTCCGGGTCCCTGTGGATATGGACGGTGCTGTACTGGTCCCTGTGGATATGGACGGAGCTGTGCTGTACTGGTCCCTGTGGATTTGGACGGAGCTGTGCTGGTCCCTGTGGATACGGACGGTGCTGTACTGGTCCCTGTGGATATGGACGGTGCTGTACTGGTCCCTGAGGATATGGACGGTGCTGTACTGGTACCTGTGGAGATGGACTGTGCTGTGCTGTACTGGTCCCTGTGGATATGGACAGTGCTGTACTGGTCCCTGTGGATATGGACAGTGCTGTACTGGTCCCTGTGGATATGGACAGTGCTTCACTGGTCCCTGTGGATATGGACGGTGCTGTATTGGTCCCTGTGGATATGGACGGTGCTGTATTGGTCCCTGTGGATATGGACGGTGCTGTCCTGGTCCCTGTGGATATGGACGGTGCTGTACTGGTCCCTGTGGATATGGACGGAGCTGTGCTGGTCCCTGTGGATACGGACGGTGCTGTACTGTTCCCTGTGGATATGGACGGTGCTGTACTGGTCCCTGAGGATATGGACGGTGCTGTACTGGTACCTGTGGATATGGACTGTGCTGTGCTGTACTGGTCCCTGTGGATGTGGACAGTGCTGCACTGGTCCCTGTGGATATGGACGGTGCTGAACCGATGTCTGTGGATATGGACGGTGCTGTACTGGTCCTTGTGGATATGGACAGTGCTGTACTGGTCCTTGTGGATATGGATGGACAGTGCTGTACTGGTGCCTGTGGATATGGACAGTGCTGTACTGGTCCCTGTGGATATGGACGGTGCTGTACTGATGTCTGTGGATATGGACGGTGCTGTCCTGGTCCCTGTGGATATGGACGTTGCTGTTCTGGTCCCTGTGGATATGGACGGTGCTGTCCTGGTTCCTGTGGATATGGACGGTGCTGTGCTGGTCCCTGTGGATATGGACGGTGCTGTGCTGGTCCCTGTGGATATGGACGGTGCTGTGCTGGTCCCTGTGGATATGGACGGTGCTGTACTGGTCCCTGTGGATATGGACGGTGCTGCACTGGTCCCTGTGGATATGGACAGTGCTGTGCTGGTCCCTGTGGATATGGACGGTGCTGTCCTGGTCCCTGTGGATATGGACGGTGCTGTACTGGTCCCTGTGGATATGGACGGTGCTGTACTGGTCCCTGTGGATGTGGACGGTGTTGTCCTGATGTGTGTGGATATGGACGGTGCTGTACTGGTCCCTGTGGATATGGACGGTGCTGTCCTGGTCCCTGTGGATATGGACGGTGCTGCACTGGTCCCTGTGGATATGGACAGTGCTGTACTGGTCCCTGTGGATATGGACGGTGCTGGACTGGTCCCTGTGGATATGGACGGTGCTGTCCTGGTCCCTGTGGATATGGACGGTGCTGTCCTGGTCCCTGAGGATATGGACGGTGCTGTTCTGGTACCTGTGGATATGGACTGTGCTGCACTGGTTCCTGTGGATATGGACAGTGCTGTACTGGCCCCTGTGGATATCGACTGTGCTGTGCTGTACTGGTCCCTGTGGATATGGACAGTGCCGTACTGGTCCCTGTGGATATGGACAGTGCTGCACTGGTCCCTGTGGATATGGACGGTGCTGTACTGGTACCTGTGGATATGGACTGTGCTGCACTGGTTCCCGTGGATATGGACAGTGCTGTACTGGTCCCTGTGGATATCGACTGTGCTGTGCTGTACTGGTCCCTGTGGATATGGACAGTGCTGTACTGGTCCCTGTGGATATGGACAGTGCTGCACTGGTCCCTGTGGATATGGACGGTGCTGTATTTGTCCCTGTGGATATGGACGGTGCTGTATTGGTCCCTGTGGATATGGACGGTGCTGTCCTGGTCCCTGTGGATATGGACGGTGCTGTACTGGTCCCTGTGGATATGGACGGAGCTGTGCTGTACTGGTCCCTGTGGATATGGACGGAGCTGTGCTGGTCCCTGTGGATACGGACGGTGCTGTACTGGTCCCTGTGGATATGGACGGTGCTGTACTGGTCCCTGTGGATATGGACAGTGCTGTACTGGTCCCTGTGGATATGGACGGTGCTGTATTGGTCCCTGTGGATATGGACGGTGCTGTCCTGGTCCCTGTGGATATGGACGGTGCTGTACTGGTCCCTGTTGATATGGACGGAGCTGTGCTGGTCCCTGTGGATACGGACGGTGCTGTACTGGTCCCTGTGGATATGGACAGTGCTGTACTGGTCCTTGTGGATATGGTCATTGCTGTACTGGTGCCTGTGGATATGGACAGTGCTGTACTGGTCCTTGTGGATATGGTCATTGCTGTACTGGTGCCTGTGGATATGGACAGTGCTGTACTGGTCCCTATGGATATGGACGGTGCTGTACTGGTCCCTGTGGATATGGACGGTGCTGTACTGGTCCCTGTGGATATGGACAGTGCTGTACTGGTCCCTGTGGATATGGACAGTGCTGTACTGGTCCCTGCAGATATGGACGCTTCTGGACTGGTCCCTGTGGGTGTATAAGGTGCTGCACTCGTCCCTGTAGCTGTGTACGGTGCTGCACTGGTCCCTGTGGGTTTGTACGGTGCTGTCCTGGTCCCTGTGGATATGGACGGTGCTGTTCTGGTCCCTGTGGATATGGACAGTGCTGTACTGGTCCCTGTGGATTTGAACGGTGCTGTACTGATGTCTGTGGATATGGACAGTGCTGCACTGGTCCCTGTGGATATGGACGGTGCTGTATTGGTCCCTGTGGATATGGACGGTGCTGTCCTGGTCCCTGTGGATATGGACGGTGCTGTACTGGTCCCTGTGGATATGGACGGAGCTGTGCTGGTCCCTGTGGATACGGACGGTGCTGTACTGGTCCCTGTGGATATGGACGGTGCTGTACTGGTCCCTGAGGATATGGACGGTGCTGTACTGGTACCTGTGGATATGGACTGTGCTGTGCTGTACTGGTCCCTGTGGATGTGGACAGTGCTGCACTGGTCCCTGTGGATATGGACGGTGCTGAACCGATGTCTGTGGATATGGACGGTGCTGTACTGGTCCTTGTGGATATGGACAGTGCTGTACTGGTCCTTGTGGATATGGACAGTGCTGTACTGGTGCCTGTGGATATGGACAGTGCTGTACTGGTCCCTGTGGATATGGACGGTGCTGTACTGATGTCTGTGGATATGGACGGTGCTGTCCTGGTCCCTGTGGATATGGACGTTGCTGTTCTGGTCCCTGTGGGTTTGTACGGTGCTGTCCTGGTCCCTGTGGATATGGACGGTGCTGTTCTGGTCCCTGTGGATATGGACAGTGCTGTACTGGTCCCTGTGGATTTGAACGGTGCTGTACTGATGTCTGTGGATATGGACAGTGCTGCACTGGTCCCTGTGGATATGGACGGTGCTGTATTGGTCCCTGTGGATATGGACGGTGCTGTCCTGGTCCCTGTGGATATGGACGGTGCTGTACTGGTCCCTGTGGATATGGACGGAGCTGTGCTGGTCCCTGTGGATACGGACGGTGCTGTACTGGTCCCTGTGGATATGGACGGTGCTGTACTGGTCCCTGAGGATATGGACGGTGCTGTACTGGTACCTGTGGATATGGACTGTGCTGTGCTGTACTGGTCCCTGTGGATGTGGACAGTGCTGCACTGGTCCCTGTGGATATGGACGGTGCTGAACCGATGTCTGTGGATATGGACGGTGCTGTACTGGTCCTTGTGGATATGGACAGTGCTGTACTGGTCCTTGTGGATATGGACGGTGCTGTACTGATGTCTGTGGATATGGACGGTGCTGTCCTGGTCCCTGTGGATATGGACGTTGCTGTTCTGGTCCCTGTGGATATGGACGGTGCTGTCCTGGTTCCTGTGGATATGGACGGTGCTGTGCTGGTCCCTGTGGATATGGACGGTGCTGTGCTGGTCCCTGTGGATATGGACGGTGCTGTGCTGGTCCCTGTGGATATGGACGGTGCTGTACTGGTCCCTGTGGATATGGACGGTGCTGCACTGGTCCCTGTGGATATGGACAGTGCTGTGCTGGTCCCTGTGGATATGGACGGTGCTGTCCTGGTCCCTGTGGATATGGACGGTGCTGTACTGGTCCCTGTGGATATGGACGGTGCTGTACTGGTCCCTGTGGATGTGGACGGTGTTGTCCTGATGTGTGTGGATATGGACGGTGCTGTACTGGTCCCTGTGGATATGGACGGTGCTGTCCTGGTCCCTGTGGATATGGACGGTGCTGCACTGGTCCCTGTGGATATGGACAGTGCTGTACTGGTCCCTGTGGATATGGACGGTGCTGGACTGGTCCCTGTGGATATGGACGGTGCTGTCCTGGTCCCTGTGGATATGGACGGTGCTGTCCTGGTCCCTGAGGATATGGACGGTGCTGTTCTGGTACCTGTGGATATGGACTGTGCTGCACTGGCCCCTGTGGATATCGACTGTGCTGTGCTGTACTGGTCCCTGTGGATATGGACAGTGCTGTACTGGTCCCTGTGGATATGGACAGTGCTGCACTGGTCCCTGTGGATATGGACGGTGCTGTACTGGTACCTGTGGATATGGACTGTGCTGCACTGGTTCCTGTGGATATGGACAGTGCTGTACTGGTCCCTGTGGATATCGACTGTGCTGTGCTGTACTGGTCCCTGTGGATATGGACAGTGCTGTACTGGTCCCTGTGGATATGGACAGTGCTGCACTGGTCCCTGTGGATATGGACGGTGCTGTATTTGTCCCTGTGGATATGGACGGTGCTGTATTGGTCCCTGTGGATATGGACGGTGCTGTCCTGGTCCCTGTGGATATGGACGGTGCTGTACTGGTCCCTGTGGATATGGACGGAGCTGTGCTGTACTGGTCCCTGTGGATATGGACGGAGCTGTGCTGGTCCCTGTGGATACGGACGGTGCTGTACTGGTCCCTGTGGATATGGACGGTGCTGTACTGGTCCCTGTGGATATGGACAGTGCTGTACTGGTCCCTGTGGATATGGACGGTGCTGTATTGGTCCCTGTGGATATGGACGGTGCTGTCCTGGTCCCTGTGGATATGGACGGTGCTGTACTGGTCCCTGTGGATATGGACGGAGCTGTGCTGGTCCCTGTGGATACGGACGGTGCTGTACTGGTCCCTGTGGATATGGACGGTGCTGTACTGGTCCCTGAGGATATGGACGGTGCTGTACTGGTACCTGTGGATATGGACTGTGCTGTGCTGTACTGGTCCCTGTGGATATGGACAGTGCTGTACTGGTCCCTGTGGATGTGGACAGTGCTGCACTGGTCCCTGTGGATATGGACGGTGCTGAACTGATGTCTGTGGATATGGACGGTGCTGTACTGGTCCCTGTGGATATGGACGGTGCTGTACTGGTCCCTGTGGATATTGACGGTGCTGTACTGGTCCCTGTGGATATGGACGGTGCTGCACTGGTCCTTGTGGATATGGACAGTGCTGTACTGGTCCTTGTGGATATGGTCATTGCTGTACTGGTGCCTGTGGATATGGACAGTGCTGTACTGGTCCTTGTGGATATGGTCATTGCTGTACTGGTGCCTGTGGATATGGACAGTGCTGTACTGGTCCCTATGGATATGGACAGTGCTGTACTGGTCCCTGTGGATTTGAACGGTGCTGTACTGATGTCTGTGGATATGGACAGTGCTGCACTGGTCCCTGTGGATATGGACGGTGCTGTATTGGTCCCTGTGGATATGGACGGTGCTGTCCTGGTCCCTGTGGATATGGACGGTGCTGTACTGGTCCCTGTGGATATGGACGGAGCTGTGCTGGTCCCTGTGGATACGGACGGTGCTGTACTGGTCCCTGTGGATATGGACGGTGCTGTACTGGTCCTTGTGGATATGGACAGTGCTGTACTGGTGCCTGTGGATATGGACAGTGCTGTACTGGTCCCTGTGGATATGGACGGTGCTGTACTGATGTCTGTGGATATGGACGGTGCTGTCCTGGTCCCTGTGGATATGGACGTTGCTGTTCTGGTCCCTGTGGATATGGACGGTGTTGTCCTGGTTCCTGTGGATATGGACGGTGCTGTGCTGGTCCCTGTGGATATGGACGGTGCTGTGCTGGTCCCTGTGGATATGGACGGTGCTGTGCTGGTCCCTGTGGATATGGACGGTGCTGCACTGGTCCCTGTGGATATGGACGGTGCTGCACTGGTCCCTGTGGATATGGACAGTGCTGTGCTGGTCCCTGTGGATATGGACGGTGCTGTCCTGGTCCCTGTGGATATGGACGGTGCTGTACTGGTCCCTGTGGATATGGACGGTGCTGTACTGGTCCCTGTGGATGTGGACGGTGTTGTCCTGGTCCCTGTGGATATGGACGGTGCTGCACTGGTCCCTGTGGATATGGACAGTGCTGTACTGGTCCCTGTGGATATGGACGGTGCTGGACTGGTCCCTGTGGATATGGACGGTGCTGTCCTGGTCCCTGTGGATATGGACGGTGCTGTCCTGGTCCCTGAGGATATGGACGGTGCTGTTCTGGTACCTGTGGATATGGACTGTGCTGCACTGGTTCCTGTGGATATGGACAGTGCTGCACTGGCCCCTGTGGATATCGACTGTGCTGTGCTGTACTGGTCCCTGTGGATATGGACAGTGCTGTACTGGTCCCTGTGGATATGGACAGTGCTGCACTGGTCCCTGTGGATATGGACGGTGCTGTACTGGTACCTGTGGATATGGACTGTGCTGCACTGGTTCCTGTGGATATGGACAGTGCTGTACTGGTCCCTGTGGATATCGACTGTGCTGTGCTGTACTGGTCCCTGTGGATATGGACAGTGCTGTACTGGTCCCTGTGGATATGGACAGTGCTGCACTGGTCCCTGTGGATATGGACGGTGCTGTATTTGTCCCTGTGGATATGGACGGTGCTGTATTGGTCCCTGTGGATATGGACGGTGCTGTCCTGGTCCCTGTGGATATGGACGGTGCTGTACTGGTCCCTGTGGATATGGACGGAGCTGTGCTGTACTGGTCCCTGTGGATATGGACGGAGCTGTGCTGGTCCCTGTGGATACGGACGGTGCTGTACTGGTCCCTGTGGATATGGACGGTGCTGTACTGGTCCCTGTGGATATGGACAGTGCTGTACTGGTCCCTGTGGATATGGACGGTGCTGTATTGGTCCCTGTGGATATGGACGGTGCTGTCCTGGTCCCTGTGGATATGGACGGTGCTGTACTGGTCCCTGTGGATATGGACGGAGCTGTGCTGGTCCCTGTGGATACGGACGGTGCTGTACTGGTCCCTGTGGATATGGACGGTGCTGTCCTGGTCCCTGAGGATATGGACGGTGCTGTACTGGTACCTGTGGATATGGACTGTGCTGTGCTGTACTGGTCCCTGTGGATATGGACAGTGCTGTACTGGTCCCTGTGGATGTGGACAGTGCTGCACTGGTCCCTGTGGATATGGACGGTGCTGAACTGATGTCTGTGGATATGGACGGTGCTGTACTGGTCCCTGTGGATATGGACGGTGCTGTACTGGTCCCTGTGGATATGGACGGTGCTGTACTGGTCCCTGTGGATATGGACGGTGCTGTACTGGTCCCTGTGGATATGGACAGTGCTGTACTGGTCCCTGCAGATATGGACGCTTCTGGACTGGTCCCTGTGGGTGTATAAGGTGCTGCACTCGTCCCTGTAGCTGTGTACGGTGCTGCACTGGTCCCTGTGGGTTTGTACGGTGCTGTCCTGGTCTCTGTGGATATGGACGGTGCTGTTCTGGTCCCTGTGGATATGGACAGTGCTGTACTGGTCCCTGTGGATTTGAACGGTGCTGTACTGATGTCTGTGGATATGGACAGTGCTGCACTGGTCCCTGTGGATATGGACGGTGCCGTACTGGTCCCTGTGGATATGGACAGTGCTGTACTGGTCCCTGTGGATTCGAACGGTGCTGTACTGATGTCTGTGGATATGGACAGTGCTGTACTGGTCCCTGTGGATGTGGACGGTGCTGTTCTGGTCCCTGTGGATATGGACGGTGCCGTACTGGTCCCTGTGGATATGGACAGTGCCGTATGGTCCCTGTGGATATGGACAGTGCTGTTCTGGTCCCTGTGGATATTGACGGTGCTGTACTGGTCCCTGTGGATACGGACGGTGCTGTACTGGTCCCTGTGGATATGGACAGTGCTGTACTGGTCCCTGTGGATATGGACAGTGCTGTTCTGGTCCCTGTGGATATGGACAGTGCTGTACTGGTCCCTGTGGATATGGACAGTGCTGTACTGGTCCCTGTGGATATGGACAGTGCTGTACTGGTCCCTGTGGATATGGACAGTGCTGTACTGGTCCCTGTGGATATGGACAGTGCTGTACTGGTCCCTGTGGATATGGACAGTGCTGTACTGGTCCCTGTGGATATGGACAGTGCCGTACTGGTCCCTGTGGATATGGACAGTGCTATTCTGTTCCCTGTGGATATGGACAGTGCTGTACTGTTCCCTGTGGATATGGTCAGTGCTGTCCTGGTCCCTGTGGATATGGACGGTGCTGTACTGGTCCCTGCAGATATGGACGGTTCTGGACTGGTCCCTGTGGGTGTATAAGGTGCTGCACTCGTCCCTGTGGCTGTGTACGGTGCTGTACTGGTCCCTGTGGATATGGAGAGTGCTGTACTGGTCCCTGTGGATGTGAGCAGTGCTGTACTGGTCCCTGTGGATATGGACGGTGCTGGAATGGTCCCTGTGGGTATGGACGGTGCTGTAATGATGTGTGTGGATATTGAGAGTGCTGTACTGGTCCCTGTGGATATGGACAGTGCTGCACTGGTCCCTGTGGAGATGGACAGTGCTGTACTGGCCCCTGTGGATATGGACAGTGCTGTCCTGGTCCTTGTGGATATGGACGGTGCTGTTCTGGTCCCTGTGGATATGGACGGTGCTGTGCTGGTCCCTGTGGATATGGACGGTGCTGTGCTGGTCAATGTGGATATGGACAGTGCTGTACTGATGTCTGTGGATATGGACAGTGCTGTACTGGTCCCTGTGGATATGGACAGTGCTGGACTGGTCCCTGTGGATATGGACGGTGCTGTACTGGTCCCTGTGGATATGGACGGTGCTGTACTGGTCCCTGTGGATATGGACGGTGCTGTACTGGTCCCTGTGGATATCGACTGTGCTGTGCTGTACTGGTCCCTGTGGATATGGACAGTGCTGTACTGGTCCCTGTGGACATGGACAGTGCTGTGCTGGTCCCTGTGGAAATGGACGGTGCTGAACTGGTCCCTGTGGATATGGACGGTGCTGGACTGGTCCCTGTGGATATGGACGGTGCCGTACGTGTCCCTGTGGATATGGACGGTGCCGTTCTGGTCCCTGTGGATATGGACGGTGCTGTTCTGGTCCCTGTGGATATGGACGGTGCCGTTCTGGTCCCTGTGGATATGGACGGTGCTGTTCTGCTCCCTGTGGATATGGACGGTGCTGCACTGGTCCCTGTGGATATGGACGGAGCTGTCCTGGTCCCTGTGGATATGGACAGTGCCGTACTGGTCCCTGTGGATATGGACAGTGCCGTATGGTCCCTGTGGATATGGACAGTGCCATAATGGTCCCTGTGGATATGGACAGTGCTTTACTGGTCCCGATGGGTGTGTATGGTGCTGTTCTGGTCCCTGTGGATATGGACGGTGCTGTGCTGGTCCCTGTGGATATGGACAGTGCTGTACTGGTCCCTGTGGATATGGACGGTGCTGTTCTGGTCCCTGTGGATATGGACAGTGCTGTGCTGGTCCCTGTGGATATGGACGGTGCTGTACTGGTCCCTGTGGATATGGACGGTGCTGTACTGGTCCCTGTGGATATGGAAGGTGCTGTTCTGGTCCCTGTGGATATGGACGGTGCTGTGCTGGTCCCGATGGATATGGACGGTGCTGTTCTGGTCCCTGTGGATATGGACGGTGCTGTACTGGTCCCTGTGGATATGGACGGTGCTGTTCTGGTCCCTGTGGATATGGACGGTGCTGTGCTGGTCCCTGTGGATATGGACAGTGCTGTCCTGGTCCCTGTGGATATGGACAGTGCTGTTCTGGTCCCTGTGGATATGGACGGTGCTGTGCTGGTCCCTGTGGATATGGACAGTGCTGTACTGGTCCCTGTGGATATGGACAGTGCTGTACTGGTCCCTGTGGATATGGACGGTGCCGTTCTGTTCCCTGTGGATATGGACAGTGCTATTCTGTTCCCTGTGGATATGGACAGTGCTGTACTGGTCCCTGTGGATATGGACAGTGCTGTACTGGTCCCTGTGGATATGGACAGTGCTGTCCTGGTCCCTGTGGATATGGACAGTGCTGTACTGGTCCCTGTGGATAGGGACAGTGCTGTACTGGTCCTTGTGGATATGGACAGTGCTGTACTGGCCCCGGTGGATATGGACAGTGCTGTACTGGTCCCTGTGGATATGGACGGTGCCGTTCTGGTCCCTGTGGATATGGACGGTGCTGTTCTGGTCCCTGTGGATATGGACGGTGCTGTGCTGGTCCCTGTGGATATGGACGGTGCTGTGCTGGTCCCTGTGGATATGGACGGTGATGCACTGATGTCTGTGGATATGGACGGTGCTGTACTGGTCCTTGTGGATATGGACAGTGCTGTTCTGGTCCCTGTGGATATGGACGGTGCTGCCCTGGTCCCTGTGGATATGGACGGTGCTGGACTGGTCCCTGTGGATATGGACGGTGCTGCACTGGTCCCTGTGGATATGGACGGTGCTGGACTGGTCCCTGTGGATATGGACGGTGCCGTACGTGTCCCTGTGGATATGGACGGTGCCGTTCTGGTCCCTGTGGATATGGACGGTGCTGTTCTGGTCCCTGTGGATATGGACGGTGCCGTTCTGGTCCCTGTGGATATGGACGGTGCTGTTCTGCTCCCTGTGGATATGGACGGTGCTGTACTGGTCCCTGTGGATATGGACAGTGCTGTACTGGTCCTTGTGGATATGGACAGTGCTGTACTGGCCCCGGTGGATATGGACGGTGCTGTACTGGTCCCTGTGGATATGGACGGTGCTGTACTGGTCCCTGTGGATATCGACTGTGCCGTGCTGTACTGGTCCCTGTGGATATGGACAGTGCTGTACTGGTCCCTGTGGACATGGACAGTGCTGTGCTGGTCCCTGTGGAAATGGACGGTGCTGAACTGGTCCCTGTGGATATGGACGGTGCTGGACTGGTCCCTGTGGATATGGACGGTGCCGTACGTGTCCCTGTGTATATGGACGGTGCCGTTCTGGTCCCTGTGGATATGGACGGTGCTGTTCTGGTCCCTGTGGATATGGACGGTGCCGTTCTGGTCCCTGTGGATATGGACGGTGCTGTTCTGCTCCCTGTGGATATGGACGGTGCTATTCTGTTCCCTGTGGATATGGACAGTGCTGTTCTGTTCCCTGTGGATATGGACTGTGCTGTTCTGGTCCCTGTGGATATGGACGGTGCTGCACTGGTCCCTGTGGATATGGACGGAGCTGTCCTGGTCCCTGTGGATATGGACAGTGCCGTACTGGTCCCTGTGGATATGGACAGTGCCGTATGGTCCCTGTGGATATGGACAGTGCCATAATGGTCCCTGTGGATATGGACAGTGCTTTACTGGTCCCGATGGGTGTGTATGGTGCTGTTCTGGTCCCTGTGGATATGGACGGTGCTGTGCTGGTCCCTGTGGATATGGACAGTGCTGTACTGGTCCCTGTGGATATGGACGGTGCTGTTCTGGTCCCTGTGGATATGGACAGTGCTGTGCTGGTCCCTGTGGATATGGACGGTGCTGTACTGGTCCCGGTGGATATGGACGGTGCTGTACTGGTCCCTGTGGATATGGAAGGTGCTGTTCTGGTCCCTGTGGATATGGACGGTGCTGTGCTGGTCCCGATGGATATGGACGGTGCTGTTCTGGTCCCTGTGGATATGGACGGTGCTGTCCTGGTCCCTGTGGATATGGACGGTGCTGTTCTGGTCCATGTGGATATGGACGGTGCTGTGCTGGTCCCTGTGGATATGGACGGTGCTGTCCTGGTCCCTGTGGATATGGACAGTGCTGTTCTGGTCCCTGTGGATATGGACGGTGCTGTGCTGGTCCCTGTGGATATGGACGGTGCTGTACTGGTCCCTGTGGATATGGACAGTGCTGTACTGGTCCCTGTGGATATGGACGGTGCCGTTCTGTTCCCTGTGGATATGGACAGTGCTATTCTGTTCCCTGTGGATATGGACAGTGCTGTACTGGTCCCTGTGGATATGGACAGTGCTGTACTGGTCCCTGTGGATATGGACAGTGCTGTCCTGGTCCCTGTGGATATGGACAGTGCTGTACTGGTCCCTGTGGATATGGACAGTGCTGTACTGGTCTTTGTGGATATGGACAGTGCTGTACTGGCCCCGGTGGATATGGACAGTGCTGTACTGGTCCCTGTGGATATGGACGGTGCCGTTCTGGTCCCTGTGGATATGGACGGTGCTGTTCTGGTCCCTGTGGATATGGACGGTGCTGTGCTGGTCCCTGTGGATATGGACGGTGCTGTGCTGGTCCCTGTGGATATGGACAGTGCTGTACCGGTCCCTGTGGATATGGATGGTGCTGTGCTGGTCCCTGTGGATATGGACGGTGCTGTACCGGTCCCTGTGGATATGGACGGTGCTGTACTGGTCCCTGTGGATATAGATGGTGCTGTTCTGGTCCCTGTGGATATGGACAGTGCTGTACTGGCCCCTGTGGAGATGGACGGTGCTGTATTGGTCCCTGTGGATATGGACGGTGATGCACTGATGTCTGTGGATATGGACGGTGCTGTACTGGTCCTTGTGGATATGGACAGTGCTGTTCTGGTCCCTGTGGATATGGACGGTGCTGCACTGGTCCCTGTGGATATGGACGGTGCTGTACTGGTCCCTGTGGATATGGACAGTGCTGTATTGGTCCCTGTGGATATGGACAGTGCTGTACTGTTCCCTGTGGGTATGGACGGTGCTGCACTGGTCCCTGTGGATATGGACGGTGCTGTTCTGGTTCCTGTGGATATGGACGGTGCTGTGCTGGTCCCTGTGGATATGGACGGTGCTGTGCTGGTCCCTGTGGATATGGACGGTGCTGTACTGGTCCCTGTGGATATGGACGGTGCTGCACTGGTCCCTGTGGATATGGACAGTGCTGTGCTGGTCCCTGTGGATATGGACGGTGCTGTCCTGGTCCCTGTGGATATGGACGGTGCTGTACTGGTCCCTGTGGATATGGACGGTGCTGTACTGGTCCCTGTGGATGTGGACGGTGTTGTCCTGATGTGTGTGGATATGGACGGTGCTGTACTGGTCCCTGTGGATATGGACGGTGCTGTCCTGGTCCCTGTGGATATGGACGGTGCTGCACTGGTCCCTGTGGATATGGACAGTGCTGTACTGGTCCCTGTGGATATGGACGGTGCCGTTCTGTTCCCTGTGGATATGGACAGTGCTATTCTGTTCCCTGTGGATATGGACAGTGCTGTACTGGTCCCTGTGGATATGGACAGTGCTGTACTGGTCCCTGTGGATATGGACAGTGCTGTCCTGGTCCCTGTGGATATGGACAGTGCTGTACTGGTCCCTGTGGATAGGGACAGTGCTGTACTGGTCCTTGTGGATATGGACAGTGCTGTACTGGCCCCGGTGGATATGGACAGTGCTGTACTGGTCCCTGTGGATATGGACGGTGCCGTTCTGGTCCCTGTGGATATGGACGGTGCTGTTCTGGTCCCTGTGGATATGGACGGTGCTGTGCTGGTCCCTGTGGATATGGACGGTGCTGTGCTGGTCCCTGTGGATATGGACAGTGCTGTACCGGTCCCTGTGGATATGGACGGTGCTGTGCTGGTCCCTGTGGATATGGACGGTGCTGTACCGGTCCCTGTGGATATGGACGGTGCTGTACTGGTCCCTGTGGATATAGATGGTGCTGTTCTGGTCCCTGTGGATATGGACAGTGCTGTACTGGCCCCTGTGGAGATGGACGGTGCTGTATTGGTCCCTGTGGATATGGACGGTGATGCACTGATGTCTGTGGATATGGACGGTGCTGTACTGGTCCTTGTGGATATGGACAGTGCTGTTCTGGTCCCTGTGGATATGGACGGTGCTGCCCTGGTCCCTGTGGATATGGACGGTGCTGGACTGGTCCCTGTGGATATGGACGGTGCTGCACTGGTCCCTGTGGATATGGACGGTGCTGGACTGGTCCCTGTGGATATGGACGGTGCCGTACGTGTCCCTGTGGATATGGACGGTGCCGTTCTGGTCCCTGTGGATATGGACGGTGCTGTTCTGGTCCCTGTGGATATGGACGGTGCCGTTCTGGTCCCTGTGGATATGGACGGTGCTGTTCTGCTCCCTGTGGATATGGACGGTGCTGTACTGGTCCCTGTGGATATGGACAGTGCTGTACTGGTCCTTGTGGATATGGACAGTGCTGTACTGGCCCCGGTGGATATGGACGGTGCTGTACTGGTCCCTGTGGATATGGACGGTGCTGTACTGGTCCCTGTGGATATCGACTGTGCTGTGCTGTACTGGTCCCTGTGGATATGGACAGTGCTGTACTGGTCCCTGTGGACATGGACAGTGCTGTGCTGGTCCCTGTGGAAATGGACGGTGCTGAACTGGTCCCTGTGGATATGGACGGTGCTGGACTGGTCCCTGTGGATATGGACGGTGCCGTACGTGTCCCTGTGTATATGGACGGTGCCGTTCTGGTCCCTGTGGATATGGACGGTGCTGTTCTGGTCCCTGTGGATATGGACGGTGCCGTTCTGGTCCCTGTGGATATGGACGGTGCTGTTCTGCTCCCTGTGGATATGGACGGTGCTATTCTGTTCCCTGTGGATATGGACAGTGCTGTTCTGTTCCCTGTGGATATGGACTGTGCTGTTCTGGTCCCTGTGGATATGGACGGTGCTGCACTGGTCCCTGTGGATATGGACGGAGCTGTCCTGGTCCCTGTGGATATGGACAGTGCCGTACTGGTCCCTGTGGATATGGACAGTGCCGTATGGTCCCTGTGGATATGGACAGTGCCATAATGGTCCCTGTGGATATGGACAGTGCTTTACTGGTCCCGATGGGTGTGTATGGTGCTGTTCTGGTCCCTGTGGATATGGACGGTGCTGTGCTGGTCCCTGTGGATATGGACAGTGCTGTACTGGTCCCTGTGGATATGGACGGTGCTGTTCTGGTCCCTGTGGATATGGACAGTGCTGTGCTGGTCCCTGTGGATATGGACGGTGCTGTACTGGTCCCTGTGGATATGGACGGTGCTGTACTGGTCCCTGTGGATATGGACGGTGCTGTACTGGTCCCTGTGGATATGGAAGGTGCTGTTCTGGTCCCTGTGGATATGGACGGTGCTGTGCTGGTCCCGATGGATATGGACGGTGCTGTTCTGGTCCCTGTGGATATGGACGGTGCTGTCCTGGTCCCTGTGGATATGGACGGTGCTGTTCTGGTCCATGTGGATATGGACGGTGCTGTGCTGGTCCCTGTGGATATGGACGGTGCTGTCCTGGTCCCTGTGGATATGGACAGTGCTGTTCTGGTCCCTGTGGATATGGACGGTGCTGTGCTGGTCCCTGTGGATATGGACGGTGCTGTACTGGTCCCTGTGGATATGGACAGTGCTGTACTGGTCCCTGTGGATATGGACGGTGCCGTTCTGTTCCCTGTGGATATGGACAGTGCTATTCTGTTCCCTGTGGATATGGACAGTGCTGTACTGGTCCCTGTGGATATGGACAGTGCTGTACTGGTCCCTGTGGATATGGACAGTGCTGTCCTGGTCCCTGTGGATATGGACAGTGCTGTACTGGTCCCTGTGGATATGGACAGTGCTGTACTGGTCCTTGTGGATATGGACAGTGCTGTACTGGCCCCGGTGGATATGGACAGTGCTGTACTGGTCCCTGTGGATATGGACGGTGCCGTTCTGGTCCCTGTGGATATGGACGGTGCTGTTCTGGTCCCTGTGGATATGGACGGTGCTGTGCTGGTCCCTGTGGATATGGACGGTGCTGTGCTGGTCCCTGTGGATATGGACAGTGCTGTACCGGTCCCTGTGGATATGGATGGTGCTGTGCTGGTCCCTGTGGATATGGACGGTGCTGTACCGGTCCCTGTGGATATGGACGGTGCTGTACTGGTCCCTGTGGATATAGATGGTGCTGTTCTGGTCCCTGTGGATATGGACAGTGCTGTACTGGCCCCTGTGGAGATGGACGGTGCTGTATTGGTCCCTGTGGATATGGACGGTGATGCACTGATGTCTGTGGATATGGACGGTGCTGTACTGGTCCTTGTGGATATGGACAGTGCTGTTCTGGTCCCTGTGGATATGGACGGTGCTGCACTGGTCCCTGTGGATATGGACGGTGCTGTACTGGTCCCTGTGGATATGGACAGTGCTGTATTGGTCCCTGTGGATATGGACAGTGCTGTACTGTTCCCTGTGGATATGGACGGTGCTGCACTGGTCCCTGTGGATATGGACGGTGCTGTTCTGGTTCCTGTGGATATGGACGGTGCTGTGCTGGTCCCTGTGGATATGGACGGTGCTGTGCTGGTCCCTGTGGATATGGACGGTGCTGTACTGGTCCCTGTGGATATGGACGGTGCTGCACTGGTCCCTGTGGATATGGACAGTGCTGTGCTGGTCCCTGTGGATATGGACGGTGCTGTCCTGGTCCCTGTGGATATGGACGGTGCTGTACTGGTCCCTGTGGATATGGACGGTGCTGTACTGGTCCCTGTGGATGTGGACGGTGTTGTCCTGATGTGTGTGGATATGGACGGTGCTGTACTGGTCCCTGTGGATATGGACGGTGCTGTCCTGGTCCCTGTGGATATGGACGGTGCTGCACTGGTCCCTGTGGATATGGACAGTGCTGTACTGGTCCCTGTGGATATGGACGGTGCTGGACTGGTCCCTGTAGATATGGACGGTGCTGTCCTGGTCCCTGTGGATATGGACGGTGCTGTCCTGGTCCCTGAGGATATGGACGGTGCTGTTCTGGTACCTGTGGATATGGACTGTGCTGCACTGGTTCCTGTGGATATGGACAGTGCTGTACTGGCCCCTGTGGATATCGACTGTGCTGTGCTGTACTGGTCCCTGTGGATATGGACAGTGCTGTACTGGTCCCTGTGGATATGGACAGTGCTGCACTGGTCCCTGTGGATATGGACGGTGCTGTACTGGTACCTGTGGATATGGACTGTGCTGCACTGGTTCCTGTGGATATGGACAGTGCTGTACTGGTCCCTGTGGATATCGACTGTGCTGTGCTGTACTGGTCCCTGTGGATATGGACAGTGCTGTACTGGTCCCTGTGGATATGGACAGTGCTGCACTGGTCCCTGTGGATATGGACGGTGCTGTATTTGTCCCTGTGGATATGGACGGTGCTGTCCTGGTCCCTGTGGATATGGACGGTGCTGTACTGGTCCCTGTGGATATGGACGGAGCTGTGCTGTACTGGTCCCTGTGGATATGGACGGAGCTGTGCTGGTCCCTGTGGATACGGACGGTGCTGTACTGGTCCCTGTGGATATGGACGGTGCTGTACTGGTCCCTGAGGATATGGACGGTGCTGTACTGGTACCTGTGGATATGGACTGTGCTGTGCTGTACTGGTCCCTGTGGATATGGACAGTGCTGTACTGGTCCCTGTGGATGTGGACAGTGCTGCACTGGTCCCTGTGGATATGGACGGTGCTGAACCGATGTCTGTGGATATGGACGGTGCTGTACTGGTCCTTGTGGATATGGACAGTGCTGTGCTGGTCCCTGTGGATATGGACGGTGCTGTACCGGTCCCTGTGGATATGGACGGTGCTGTACTGGTCCCTGTGGATATAGATGGTGCTGTTCTGGTCCCTGTGGATATGGACAGTGCTGTACTGGCCCCTGTGGAGATGGACGGTGCTGTATTGGTCCCTGTGGATATGGACGGTGCTGCACTGATGTCTGTGGATATGGACGGTGCTGTACCGGTCCCTGTGGATATGGACGGTGCTGTACTGGTCCCTGTGGATATGGATGGTGCTGTTCTGGTCCCTGTGGATATGGGCAGTGCTGTCCTGGTCCCTGTGGATAAGGACGGTGCTGTACTGGTCCCTGTGGATATGGCCGATGCTGCACTGATGTCTGTGGATATGGACGGTGCTGTACTGGTCCTTGTGGATATGGACAGTGCTGTTCTGGTCCCTGTGGATATGGACGGTGCTGCACTGGTCCCTGTGGATATGGACGGTGCTGTACTGGTCCCTGTGGATATGGACAGTGCTGTATTGGTCCCTGTGGATATGGACAGTGCTGTACTGTTCCCTGTGGATATGGACGGTGCTGCACTGGTCCCTGTGGATATGGACGGTGCTGTTCTGGTCCCTGTGGATATGGACGGTGCTGTGCTGGTCCCTGTGGATATGGACGGTGCTGTACTTGTCCCTGTGGATATGGACGGTGCTGTACTTGTCCCTGTGGATATGGACGGTGCTGTTCTGGTCCCTGTGGATATGGACGGTGCTGTGCTGGTCCCTGTGGATATGGACAGTGCTGTGCTGGTCCCTGTGGATATGGACGGTGCTGTCCTGGTCCCTGTGGATATGGACGGTGCTGTACTGGTCCCTGTGGATATGGACGGTGCTGTCCTGGTCCCTGTGGATATGGACGGTGCTGCACTGGTCCCTGTGGATATGGACAGTGCTGTACTGGTCCCTGTGGATATGGACGGTGCTGTCCTGGTCCCTGTGGATATGGACGGTGCTGTCCTGGTCCCTGTGGATATGGACGGTGCTGTCCTGGTCCCTGTGGATATGGACGGTGCTGTCCTGGTCCCTGTGGATATGGACGGTGCTGTCCTGGTCCCTGAGGATATGGACGGTGCTGTTCTGGTACCTGTGGATATGGACTGTGCTGCACTGGTTCCTGTGGATATGGACAGTGCTGTACTGGCCCCTGTGGATATCGACTGTGCTGTGCTGTACTGGTCCCTGTGGATATGGACAGTGCTGTACTGGTCCCTGTGGATATGGACAGTGCTGCACTGGTCCCTGTGGATATGGACGGTGCTGGACTGGTACCTGTGGATATGGACTGTGCTGCACTGGTTCCTGTGGATATGGACAGTGCTGTACTGGCCCCTGTGGATATCGACTGTGCTGTGCTGTACTGGTCCCTGTGGATATGGACAGTGCTGTACTGGTCCCTGTGGATATGGACAGTGCTGTACTGGTCCCTGTGGATATGGAGAGTGCTGCACTGGTCCCTGTGGATATGGACGGTGCTGTATTGGTCCCTGTGGATATGGACGGTGCTGTATTGGTCCCTGTGGATATGGACGGTGCTGTCCGGGTCCCTGTGGATATGGACGGTGCTGTACTGGTCCCTGTGGATATGGACGGAGCTGTGCTGTACTGGTCCCTGTGGATTTGGACGGAGCTGTGCTGGTCCCTGTGGATACGGACGGTGCTGTACTGGTCCCTGTGGATATGGACGGTGCTGTACTGGTCCCTGAGGATATGGACGGTGCTGTACTGGTACCTGTGGAGATGGACTGTGCTGTGCTGTACTGGTCCCTGTGGATATGGACAGTGCTGTACTGGTCCCTGTGGATATGGACAGTGCTGTACTGGTCCCTGTGGATATGGACAGTGCTTCACTGGTCCCTGTGGATATGGACGGTGCTGTATTGGTCCCTGTGGATATGGACGGTGCTGTATTGGTCCCTGTGGATATGGACGGTGCTGTCCTGGTCACTGTGGATATGGACGGTGCTGTACTGGTCCCTGTGGATATGGACGGAGCTGTGCTGGTCCCTGTGGATACGGACGGTGCTGTACTGGTCCCTGTGGATATGGACGGTTCTGTACTGGTCCCTGAGGATATGGACGGTGCTGTACTGGTACCTGTGGATATGGACTGTGCTGTGCTGTACTGGTCCCTGTGGATGTGGACAGTGCTGCACTGGTCCCTGTGGATATGGACGGTGCTGAACCGATGTCTGTGGATATGGACGGTGCTGTACTGGTCCTTGTGGATATGGACAGTGCTGTACTGGTCCTTGTGGATATGGATGGACAGTGCTGTACTGGTGCCTGTGGATATGGACAGTGCTGTACTGGTCCCTGTGGATATGGACGGTGCTGTACTGATGTCTGTGGATATGGACGGTGCTGTCCTGGTCCCTGTGGATATGGACGTTGCTGTTCTTGTCCCTGTGGATATGGACGGTGCTGTCCTGGTTCCTGTGGATATGGACGGTGCTGTGCTGGTCCCTGTGGATATGGACGGTGCTGTGCTGGTCCCTGTGGATTTGGACGGTGCTGTGCTGGTCCCTGTGGATATGGACGGTGCTGTACTGGTCCCTGTGGATATGGACGGTGCTGCACTGGTCCCTGTGGATATGGACAGTGCTGTGCTGGTCCCTGTGGATATGGACGGTGCTGTCCTGGTCCCTGTGGATATGGACGGTGCTGTACTGGTCCCTGTGGATATGGACGGTGCTGTACTGGTCCCTGTGGATGTGGACGGTGTTGTCCTGATGTGTGTGGATATGGACGGTGCTGTACTGGTCCCTGTGGATATGGACGGTGCTGTCCTGGTCCCTGTGGATATGGACGGTGCTGCACTGGTCCCTGTGGATATGGACAGTGCTGTACTGGTCCCTGTGGATATGGACGGTGCTGGACTGGTCCCTGTGGATATGGACGGTGCTGTCCTGGTCCCTGTGGTAATGGACGATGCTGTCCTGGTCCCTGAGGATATGGACGGTGCTGTTCTGGTACCTGTGGATATGGACTGTGCTGCACTGGTTCCTGTGGATATGGACAGTGCTGTACTGGCCCCTGTGGATATCGACTGTGCTGTGCTGTACTGGTCCCTGTGGATATGGACAGTGCCGTACTGGTCCCTGTGGATATGGACAGTGCTGCACTGGTCCCTGTGGATATGGACGGTGCTGTACTGGTACCTGTGGATATGGACTGTGCTGCACTGGTTCCTGTGGATATGGACAGTGCTGTACTGGTCCCTGTGGATATCGACTGTGCTGTGCTGTACTGGTCCCTGTGGATATGGACAGTGCTATACTGGTCCCTGTGGATATGGACAGTGCTGCACTGGTCCCTGTGGATATGGACGGTGCTGTATTTGTCCCTGTGGATATGGACGGTGCTGTATTGGTCCCTGTGGATATGGACGGTGCTGTCCTGGTCCCTGTGGATATGGACGGTGCTGTACTGGTCCCTGTGGATATGGACGGAGCTGTGCTGTACTGGTCCCTGTGGATATGGACGGAGCTGTGCTGGTCCCTGTGGATACGGACGGTGCTGTACTGGTCCCTGTGGATATGGACGGTGCTGTACTGGTCCCTGTGGATATGGACAGTGCTGTACTGGTCCCTGTGGATATGGACGGTGCTGTATTGGTCCCTGTGGATATGGACGGTGCTGTCCTGGTCCCTGTGGATATGGACGGTGCTGTACTGGTCCCTGTGGATATGGACGGAGCTGTGCTGGTCCCTGTGGATACGGACGGTGCTGTACTGGTCCCTGTGGATATGGACGGTGCTGTACTGGTCCCTGAGGATATGGACGGTGCTGTACTGGTACCTGTGGATATGGACTGTGCTGTGCTGTACTGGTCCCTGTGGATATGGACAGTGCTGTACTGGCCCCTGTGGAGATGGACGGTGCTGTATTGGTCCCTGTGGATATGGACGGTGCTGCACTGATGTCTGTGGATATGGACGGTGCTGTACCGGTCCCTGTGGATATGGACGGTGCTGTACTGGTCCCTGTGGATATGGATGGTGCTGTTCTGGTCCCTGTGGATATGGACAGTGCTGTACTGGTCCCTGTGGATAAGGACGGTGCTGGACTGGTCCCTGTGGATATGGATGATGCTGCACTGATGTCTGTGGATATGGACGGTGCTGTACTGGTCCTTGTGGATATGGACAGTGCTGTTCTGGTCCCTGTGGATATGGACGGTGCTGCACTGGTCCCTGTGGATATGGACGGTGCTGTACTGGTCCCTGTGGATATGGACAGTGCTGTATTGGTCCCTGTGGATATGGACAGTGCTGTACTGTTCCCTGTGGATATGGACGGTGCTGCACTGGTCCCTGTGGATATGGACGGTGCTGTTCTGGTCCCTGTGGATATGGACGGTGCTGTGCTGGTCCCTGTGGATATGGACGGTGCT
This sequence comes from Heptranchias perlo, assembly GCF_035084215.1. Lineage (NCBI taxonomy): Eukaryota > Metazoa > Chordata > Chondrichthyes > Hexanchiformes > Hexanchidae > Heptranchias > Heptranchias perlo. Next base: position 83,312 of record NW_027139670.1, read on the forward strand.
GTACTTGTCCCTGTGGATATGGACGGTGCTGCACTGGTCCCTGTGGATATGGACAGTGCTGTGCTGGTCCCTGTGGATATGGACGGTGCTGTCCTGGTCCCTGTGGATATGGACGGTGCTGTACTGGTCCCTGTGGATATGGACGGTGCTGTACTGGTCCCTGTGGATGTGGACGGTGTTGTCCTGATGTCTGTGGATATGGACGGTGCTGTACTGGTCCCTGTGGATATGGACGGTGCTGTCCTGGTCCCTGTGGATATGGACGGTGCTGCACTGGTCCCTGTGGATATGGACAGTGCTGTACTGGTCCCTGTGGATATGGACGGTTCTGTCCTGGTCCCTGTGGATATGGACGGTGCTGTCCTGGTCCCTGTGGATATGGACGGTGCTGTCCTGGTCCCTGTGGATATGGACGGTGCTGTCCTGGTCCCTGTGGATATGGACGGTGCTGTGCTGGTCCCTGTGTATATGGACGGTGCTGTACTGGTCCCTGTGGATATGGACGGTGCTGCACTGGTCCCTGTGGATATGGACAGTGCTGTGCTGGTCCCTGTGGATATGGACGGTGCTGTCCTGGTCCCTGTGGATATGGACGGTGCTGTACTGGTCCCTGTGGATATGGACGGTGCTGTACTGGTCCCTGTGGATGTGGACGGTGTTGCCTGATGTGTGTGGATATGGACGGTGCTGTACTGGTCCCTGTGGATATGGACGGTGCTGTCCTGGTCCCTGTGGATATGGACGGTGCTGCACTGGTCCCTGTGGATATGGACAGTGCTGTACTGGTCCCTGTGGATATGGACGGTGCTGTCCTGGTCCCTGTGGATATGGACAGTGCTGTACTGGTCCCTGTGGATATGGACGGTTCTGTCCTGGTCCCTGTGGATATGGACGGTGCTGTCCTGGTCCCTGTGGATATGGACGGTGCTGTCCTGGTCCCTGTGGATATGGACGGTGCTGTCCTGGTCCCTGTGGATATGGACGGTGCTGTCCTGGTCCCTGAGGATATGGACGGTGCTGTTCTGGTACCTGTGGATATGGACTGTGCTGCACTGGTTCCTGTGGATATGGACAGTGCTGTCCTGGCCCCTGTGGATATCGACTGTGCTGTGCTGTACTGGTCCCTGTGGATATGGACAGTGCTGTACTGGTCCCTGTGGATATGGACAGTGCTGCACTGGTCCCTGTGGATATGGACGGTGCTGGACTGGTACCTGTGGATATGGACTGTGCTGCACTGGTTCCTGTGGATATGGACAGTGCTGTACTGGCCCCTGTGGATATCGACTGTGCTGTGCTGTACTGGTCCCTGTGGATATGGACAGTGCTGTACTGGTCCCTGTGGATATGGACAGTGCTGCACTGGTCCCTGTGGATATGGACGGTGCTGTATTGGTCCCTGTGGATATGGACGGTGCTGTATTGGTCCCTGTGGATATGGACGGTGCTGTCCGGGTCCCTGTGGATATGGACGGTGCTGTACTGGTCCCTGTGGATATGGACGGAGCTGTGCTGTACTGGTCCCTGTGGATTTGGACGGAGCTGTGCTGGTCCCTGTGGATACGGACGGTGCTGTACTGGTCCCTGTGGATATGGACGGTGCTGTACTGGTCCCTGAGGATATGGACGGTGCTGTACTGGTACCTGTGGAGATGGACTGTGCTGTGCTGTACTTGTCCCTGTGGATATGGACGGTGCTGCACTGGTCCCTGTGGATATGGACAGTGCTGTGCTGGTCCCTGTGGATATGGACGGTGCTGTCCTGGTCCCTGTGGATATGGACGGTGCTGTACTGGTCCCTGTGGATATGGACGGTGCTGTACTGGTCCCTGTGGATATGGACGGTGCTGAACCGATGTCTGTGGATATGGACGGTGCTGTACTGGTCCTTGTGGATATGGACAGTGCTGTACTGGTCCTTGTGGATATGGATGGACAGTGCTGTACTGGTGCCTGTGGATATGGACAGTGCTGTTCTGGTCCCTGTGGATATGGACGGTGCTGTACTGATGTCTGTGGATATGGACGGTGCTGTCCTGGTCCCTGTGGATATGGACGTTGCTGTTCTGGTCCCTGTGGATATGGACGGTGCTGTCCTGGTTCCTGTGGATATGGACGGTGCTGTGCTGGTCCCTGTGGATATGGACGGTGCTGTGCTGGTCCCTGTGGATATGGACGGTGCTGTGCTGGTCCCTGTGTATATGGACGGTGCTGTACTGGTCCCTGTGGATATGGACGGTGCTGCACTGGTCCCTGTGGATATGGACAGTGCTGTGCTGGTCCCTGTGGATATGGACGGTGCTGTCCTGGTCCCTGTGGATATGGACGGTGCTGTACTGGTCCCTGTGGATATGGACGGTGCTGTACTGGTCCCTGTGGATGTGGACGGTGTTGTCCTGATGTGTGTGGATATGGACGGTGCTGTACTGGTCCCTGTGGATATGGACGGTGCTGTCCTGGTCCCTGTGGATATGGACGGTGCTGCACTGGTCCCTGTGGATATGGACAGTGCTGTACTGGTCCCTGTGGATATGGACGGTGCTGGACTGGTCCCTGTGGATATGGACGGTGCTGTCCTGGTCCCTGTGGATATGGACGGTGCTGTCCTGGTCCCTGAGGATATGGACGGTGCTGTTCTGGTACCTGTGGATATGGACTGTGCTGCACTGGTTCCTGTGGATATGGACAGTGCTGTACTGGCCCCTGTGGATATCGACTGTGCTGTGCTGTACTGGTCCCTGTGGATATGGACAGTGCCGTACTGGTCCCTGTGGATATGGACAGTGCTGCACTGGTCCCTGTGGATATGGACGGTGCTGTACTGGTACCTGTGGATATGGACTGTGCTGCACTGGTTCCTGTGGATATGGACAGTGCTGTACTGGTCCCTGTGGATATCGACTGTGCTGTGCTGTACTGGTCCCTGTGGATATGGACAGTGCTGTACTGGTCCCTGTGGATATGGACAGTGCTGCACTGGTCCCTGTGGATATGGACGGTGCTGTATTTGTCCCTGTGGATATGGACGGTGCTGTATTGGTCCCTGTGGATATGGACGGTGCTGTCCTGGTCCCTGTGGATATGGACGGTGCTGTACTGGTCCCTGTGGATATGGACGGAGCTGTGCTGTACTGGTCCCTGTGGATATGGACGGAGCTGTGCTGGTCCCTGTGGATACGGACGGTGCTGTACTGGTCCCTGTGGATATGGACGGTGCTGTACTGGTCCCTGTGGATATGGACAGTGCTGTACTGGTCCCTGTGGATATGGACGGTGCTGTATTGGTCCCTGTGGATATGGACGGTGCTGTCCTGGTCCCTGTGGATATGGACGGTGCTGTACTGGTCCCTGTGGATATGGACGGAGCTGTGCTGGTCCCTGTGGATACGGACGGTGCTGTACTGGTCCCTGTGGATATGGACGGTGCTGTACTGGTACCTGTGGATATGGACTGTGCTGTGCTGTACTGGTCCCTGTGGATATGGACAGTGCTGTACTGGTCCCTGTGGATGTGGACAGTGCTGCACTGGTCCCTGTGGATATGGACGGTGCTGAACCGATGTCTGTGGATATGGACGGTGCTGTACTGGTCCTTGTGGATATGGACAGTGCTGTGCTGGTCCCTGTGGATATGGACGGTGCTGTACCGGTCCCTGTGGATATGGACGGTGCTGTACTGGTCCCTGTGGATATAGATGGTGCTGTTCTGGTCCCTGTGGATATGGACAGTGCTGTACTGGCCCCTGTGGAGATGGACGGTGCTGTATTGGTCCCTGTGGATATGGACGGTGCTGCACTGATGTCTGTGGATATGGACGGTGCTGTACCGGTCCCTGTGGATATGGACGGTGCTGTACTGGTCCCTGTGGATATGGATGGTGCTGTTCTGGTCCCTGTGGATATGGACAGTGCTGTACTGGTCCCTGTGGATAAGGACGGTGCTGGACTGGTCCCTGTGGATATGGACGATGCTGCACTGATGTCTGTGGATATGGACGGTGCTGTACTGGTCCTTGTGGATATGGACAATGCTGTTCTGGTCCCTGTGGATATGGACGGTGCTGCACTGGTCCCTGTGGATATGGACGGTGCTGTACTGGTCCCTGTGGATATGGACAGTGCTGTATTGGTCCCTGTGGATATGGACAGTGCTGTACTGTTCCCTGTGGATATGGACGGTGCTGCACTGGTCCCTGTGGATATGGACGGTGCTGTTCTGGTTCCTGTGGATATGGACGGTGCTGTGCTGGTCCCTGTGGATATGGACGGTGCTGTACTTGTCCCTGTGGATATGGACGGTGCTGCACTGGTCCCTGTGGATATGGACAGTGCTGTGCTGGTCCCTGTGGATATGGACGGTGCTGTCCTGGTCCCTGTGGATATGGACGGTGCTGTACTGGTCCCTGTGGATATGGACGGTGCTGTACTGGTCCCTGTGGATGTGGACGGTGTTGTCCTGATGTCTGTGGATATGGACGGTGCTGTACTGGTCCCTGTGGATATGGACGGTGCTGTCCTGGTCCCTGTGGATATGGACGGTGCTGCACTGGTCCCTGTGGATATGGACAGTGCTGTACTGGTCCCTGTGGATATGGACGGTTCTGTCCTGGTCCCTGTGGATATGGACGGTGCTGTCCTGGTCCCTGTGGATATGGACGGTGCTGTCCTGGTCCCTGTGGATATGGACGGTGCTGTCCTGGTCCCTGTGGATATGGACGGTGCTGTCCTGGTCCCTGAGGATATGGACGGTGCTGTTCTGGTACCTGTGGATATGGACTGTGCTGCACTGGTTCCTGTGGATATGGACAGTGCTGTCCTGGCCCCTGTGGATATCGACTGTGCTGTGCTGTACTGGTCCCTGTGGATATGGACAGTGCTGTACTGGTCCCTGTGGATATGGACAGTGCTGCACTGGTCCCTGTGGATATGGACGGTGCTGGACTGGTACCTGTGGATATGGACTGTGCTGCACTGGTTCCTGTGGATATGGACAGTGCTGTACTGGCCCCTGTGGATATCGACTGTGCTGTGCTGTACTGGTCCCTGTGGATATGGACAGTGCTGTACTGGTCCCTGTGGATATGGACAGTGCTGCACTGGTCCCTGTGGATATGGACGGTGCTGTCCGGGTCCCTGTGGATATGGACGGTGCTGTACTGGTCCCTGTGGATATGGACGGAGCTGTGCTGTACTGGTCCCTGTGGATTTGGACGGAGCTGTGCTGGTCCCTGTGGATACGGACGGTGCTGTACTGGTCCCTGTGGATATGGACGGTGCTGTACTGGTCCCTGAGGATATGGACGGTGCTGTACTGGTACCTGTGGAGATGGACTGTGCTGTGCTGTACTGGTCCCTGTGGATATGGACAGTGCTGTACTGGTCCCTGTGGATATGGACAGTGCTGTACTGGTCCCTGTGGATATGGACAGTGCTTCACTGGTCCCTGTGGATATGGACGGTGCTGTATTGGTCCCTGTGGATATGGACGGTGCTGTCCTGGTCCCTGTGGATATGGACGGTGCTGTACTGGTCCCTGTGGATATGGACGGAGCTGTGCTGGTCCCTGTGGATACGGACGGTGCTGTACTGGTCCCTGTGGATATGGACGGTGCTGTACTGGTCCCTGAGGATATGGACGGTGCTGTACTGGTACCTTTGGATATGGACTGTGCTGTGCTGTACTGGTCCCTGTGGATGTGGACAGTGCTGCACTGGTCCCTGTGGATATGGACGGTGCTGAACCGATGTCTGTGGATATGGACGGTGCTGTACTGCTCCTTGTGGATATGGACAGTGCTGTACTGGTCCTTGTGGATATGGACAGTGCTGTACTGGTGCCTGTGGATATGGACAGTGCTGTACTGGTCCCTGTGGATATGGACGGTGCTGTACTGATGTCTGTGGATATGGACGGTGCTGTCCTGGTCCCTGTGGATATGGACGTTGCTGTTCTGGTCCCTGTGGATATGGACGGTGCTGTCCTGGTCCCTGTGGATATGGACGGTGCTGTACTGGTCCCTGTGGATATGGACAGTCCTGTACTGGTCCCTGTGGATATGGACTGTGCTGCACTGGTCCCTGTGGATATGGAGAGTGCTGTGCTGGTCCCTGTGGATGTGAATTGTGCTGCACTGATGTGTGTGGATATTGACAGTGCTGTACTGGTCCCTGTGGATATGGACAGTGCTGGACTGGTCCTTGTGGAGATAGACAGTGCTGTACTGGCCCCTGTGGATATGGACAGTGCTGGACTGGTCCCTGTGGATATGGACGGTGCTGTACTGGTCCCTGTGGATATGGACGGTGCTGTACTGGTCCCTGTGGATGTGGACGGTGTTGTCCTGATGTGTGTGGATATGGACGGTGCTGTACTGGTCCCTGTGGATATGGACGGTGCTGTCCTGGTCCCTGTGGATATGGACGGTGCTGCACTGGTCCCTGTGGATATGGACAGTGCTGTACTGGTCCCTGTGGATATGGACGGTGCTGGACTGGTCCCTGTGGATATGGACGGTGCTGTCCTGGTCCCTGTGGATATGGACGGTGCTGTCCTGGTCCCTGAGGATATGGACGGTGCTGTTCTGGTACCTGTGGATATGGACTCTGCTGCACTGGTTCCTGTGGATATGGACAGTGCTGTACTGGCCCCTGTGGATATCGACTGTGCTGTGCTGTACTGGTCCCTGTGGATATGGACAGTGCTGTACTGGTCCCTGTGGATATGGACAGTGCTGCACTGGTCCCTGTGGATATGGACGGTGCTGTACTGGTACCTGTGGATATGGACTGTGCTGCACTGGTTCCTGTGGATATGGACAGTGCTGTACTGGTCCCTGTGGATATCGACTGTGCTGTGCTGTACTGGTCCCTGTGGATATGGACAGTGCTGTACTGGTCCCTGTGGATATGGACAGTGCTGCACTGGTCCCTGTGGATATGGACGGTGCTGTATTTGTCCCTGTGGATATGGACGGTGCTGTATTGGTCCCTGTGGATATGGACGGTGCTGTCCTGGTCCCTGTGGATATGGACGGTGCTGTACTGGTCCCTGTGGATATGGACGGAGCTGTGCTGTACTGGTCCCTGTGGATATGGACGGAGCTGTGCTGGTCCCTGTGGATACGGACGGTGCTGTACTGGTCCCTGTGGATATGGACGGTGCTGTACTGGTCCCTGTGGATATGGACAGTGCTGTACTGGTCCCTGTGGATATGGACGGTGCTGTATTGGTCCCTGTGGATATGGACGGTGCTGTACTGGTCCCTGTGGATATGGACGGAGCTGTGCTGGTCCCTGTGGATACGGACGGTGCTGTACTGGTCCCTGTGGATATGGACGGTGCTGTACTGGTCCCTGAGGATATGGACGGTGCTGTACTGGTACCTGTGGATATGGACTGTGCTGTGCTGTACTGGTCCCTGTGGATATGGACAGTGCTGTACTGGTCCCTGTGGATGTGGACAGTGCTGCACTGGTCCCTGTGGATATGGACGGTGCTGAACCGATGTCTGTGGATATGGACGGTGCTGTACTGGCCCTTGTGGATATGGACAGTGCTGTGCTGGTCCCTGTGGATATGGACGGTGCTGTACCGGTCCCTGTGGATATGGACGGTGCTGTACTGGTCCCTGTGGATATAGATGGTGCTGTTCTGGTCCCTGTGGATATGGACAGTGCTGTACTGGCCCCTGTGGAGATGGACGGTGCTGTATTGGTCCCTGTGGATATGGACGGTGCTGCACTGATGTCTGTGGATATGGACGGTGCTGTACCGGTCCCTGTGGATATGGACGGTGCTGTACTGGTCCCTGTGGATATGGATGGTGCTGTTCTGGTCCCTGTGGATATGGACAGTGCTGTACTGGTCCCTGTGGATAAGGACGGTGCTGGACTGGTCCCTGTGGATATGGGCGATGCTGCACTGATGTCTGTGGATATGGACGGTGCTGTACTGGTCCTTGTGGATATGGACAGTGCTGTTCTGGTCCCTGTGGATATGGACGGTGCTGCACTGGTCCCTGTGGATATGGACGGTGCTGTACTGGTCCCTGTGGATATGGACAGTGCTGTATTGGTCCCTGTGGATATGGACAGTGCTGTGCTGGTCCCTGTGGATATGGACGGTGCTGTACTTGTCCCTGTGGATATGGACGGTGCTGCACTGGTCCCTGTGGATATGGACAGTGCTGTGCTGGTCCCTGTGGATATGGACGGTGCTGTCCTGGTCCCTGTGGATATGGACGGTGCTGTACTGGTCCCTGTGGATATGGACGGTGCTGTACTGGTCCCTGTGGATGTGGACGGTGTTGTCCTGATGTCTGTGGATATGGACGGTGCTGTACTGGTCCCTGTGGATATGGACGGTGCTGTCCTGGTCCCTGTGGATATGGACGGTGCTGCACTGGTCCCTGTGGATATGGACAGTGCTGTACTGGTCCCTGTGGATATGGACGGTTCTGTCCTGGTCCCTGTGGATATGGACGGTGCTGTCCTGGTCCCTGTGGATATGGACGGTGCTGTCCTGGTCCCTGTGGATATGGACGGTGCTGTCCTGGTCCCTGTGGATATGGACGGTGCTGTCCTGGTCCCTGTGGATATGGACGGTGCTGTCCTGGTCCCTGAGGATATGGACGGTGCTGTTCTGGTACCTGTGGATATGGACTGTGCTGCACTGGTTCCTGTGGATATGGACAGTGCTGTACTGGCCCCTGTGGATATCGACTGTGCTGTGCTGTACTGGTCCCTGTGGATATGGACAGTGCTGTACTGGTCCCTGTGGATATGGACAGTGCTGCACTGGTCCCTGTGGATATGGACGGTGCTGGACTGGTACCTGTGGATATGGACTGTGCTGCACTGGTTCCTGTGGATATGGACAGTGCTGTACTGGCCCCTGTGGATATCGACTGTGCTGTGCTGTACTGGTCCCTGTGGATATGGACAGTGCTGTACTGGTCCCTGTGGATATGGACAGTGCTGTACTGGTCCCTGTGGATATGGACAGTGCTGCACTGGTCCCTGTGGATATGGACGGTGCTGTATTGGTCCCTGTGGATATGGACGGTGCTGTATTGGTCCCTGTGGATATGGACGGTGCTGTCCGGGTCCCTGTGGATATGGACAGTGCTGTACTGGTCCCTGTGGATATGGACGGAGCTGTGCTGTACTGGTCCCTGTGGATTTGGACGGAGCTGTGCTGGTCCCTGTGGATACGGACGGTGCTGTACTGGTCCCTGTGGATATGGACGGTGCTGTACTGGTCCCTGAGGATATGGACGGTGCTGTACTGGTACCTGTGGAGATGGACTGTGCTGTGCTGTGCTGGTCCCTGTGGATATGGACAGTGCTGTACTGGTCCCTGTGGATATGGACAGTGCTGTACTGGTCCCTGTGGATATGGACAGTGCTTCACTGGTCGCTGTGGATATGGACGGTGCTGTATTGGTCCCTGTGGATATGGACGGTGCTGTCCTGGTCCCTGTGGATATGGACGGTGCTGTACTGGTCCCTGTGGATATGGACGGAGCTGTGCTGGTCCCTGTGGATACGGACGGTGCTGTACTGGTCCCTGTGGATATGGACGGTGCTGTACTGGTCCCTGAGGATTTGGACGGTGCTGTACTGGTACCTGTGGATATGGACTGTGCTGTGCTGTACTGGTCCCTGTGGATGTGGACAGTGCTGCACTGGTCCCTGTGGATATGGACGGTGCTGAACCGATGTCTGTGGATATGGACGGTGCTGTACTGGTCCTTGTGGATATGGACAGTGCTGTACTGGTCCTTGTGGATATGGACAGTGCTGTACTGGTGCCTGTGGATATGGACAGTGCTGTACTGGTCCCTGTGGATATGGACGGTGCTGTACTGATGTCTGTGGATATGGACGGTGCTGTCCTGGTCCCTGTGGATATGGACGTTGCTGTTCTGGTCCCTGTGGATATGGACGGTGCTGTCCTGGTCCCTGTGGATATGGACGGTGCTGTACTGGTCCCTGTGGATATGGACAGTCCTGTACTGGTCCCTGTGGATATGGACTGTGCTGCACTGGTCCCTGTGGATATGGAGAGTGCTGTGCTGGTCCCTGTGGATGTGAATTGTGCTGCACTGATGTGTGTGGATATTGACAGTGCTGTACTGGTCCCTGTGGATATGGACGGTGCTGTACTGGTCCCTGTGGATATGGACTGTGCTGCACTGGTCCCTGTGGATATGGACAGTGCTGCACTGGTACCTGTGGATATGGACGGTGCTGAACCGATGTCTGTGGATATGGACGGTGCTGTACTGGTCCCTGTGGATATGGACGGTGCTGTGCTGGTCCCTGTGGATATGGACAGTGCTGTACTGGTCCCTGTGGATATGGACGGAGCTGCACTGGTCCCTGTGGATATGGACGGTGCCGTACTGGTCCCTGTGGATATGGACAGTGCCGTATGGTCCCTGTGGATATGGACGGAGCTGCACTGGTCCCTGTGGATGTGGACGGTGCCGTACTGGTCGCTGTTAATGTGGACAGTGCTGTACTGGTCCCTGTGGAGATGGACGGTGCTGTTCTGGTCCCTGTGGATATGGACGGTGCTGTTCTGGCCCCTGTGGATATGGACGGTGCTGTTCTGGTCCCTGTGGATGTGGACGGTGCTGTTCTGGCCCCTGTGGATATGGACAGTGCTGGACTGGTCCCTGTGGATATGGACAGTGCTGTACTGATGTCTGTGGATATGGACAGTACTGTTCTGGTCCCTGTGGATATGGACGGTGCTGGACTGGTCCCTGTGGATATGGACAGTGCTGTACTGATGTCTGTGGATATGGACAGTACTGTACTGGTCCCTGTAGATATGGACGGTGCTGTACTGGTCCCTGTAGATATGGACGGTGCTGTTCTGGTCCCTGTGGATATGGACGGTGCTGCACTGGTCCCTGTGGATATGGACAGTGCTGTGCTGGTCCCTGTGGATATGGACGGTGCTGTTCCGGTCCCTGTGGATATGGACGGTGCTGTGCTGGTCCCTGTGGATATGGACGGTGCTGTATGGTCCTTGTGGATATGGACAGTGCTGTGCTGGTCCCTGTGGATGTGAACAGTGCTGCACTGGTCCCTGTGGATATGGACAGTGCTGCACTGGTCCCTGTGGATATGGACAGTGCCTTACTGGTCCCTGTGGATATGGACAGTGCTGTACTGGTCCCTGTGGATGTGGACAGTGCTGTACTGGTCCCTGTGGATATGGACAGTGCTGCACTGGTCCCTGTGGATATGGACAGTGCTGTACTGGTCCCTGTGGATGGGGACAGTGCTGTACTGGTCCCTGTGGATATGGACAGTGCTGTACTGGTCCCTGTGGATGTGAACAGTGCTGCACTGGTCCCTGTGGATATGGACAGTGCTGTACTGGTCCCTGTGGATGTGGACAGTGCTGTACTGGTCCCTGTGGATGTGGACAGTGCTGTGCTGGTCCCTGTGGATGTGAACAGTGCTGCACTGGTCCCTGTGGATATGGACAGTGCTGCACTGGTCCCTGTGGATATGGACGGTGCTGGACTGGTCCCTGTGGATATGGACGGTGCTGTACTGATGTCTGTGGATATGGACGGTGCTGTACTGGTCCCTGTGGATATGGACAGTGCTGTACTGGTCCCTGTGGATGTGGACAGTGCTGGACTGGTCCCTGTGGATGTGGACAGTGCTGTACTGGTCCCTGTGGATATGGACGGTGCTGTGCTGGTTCCTGTGGATATGGACAGTGCTGTACTGGTCCCTGTGGATATGGACGGTGCTGTGCTGGTTCCTGTGGATGTGGACAGTGCTGTACTGGTCCCTGTGGATATGGACGGTGCTGTACTGGTCCCTGTGGATATGGACGGTGCTGTGCTGGTCCCTGTGGATGTGGACAGTGCTGTACTGGTCCCTGTGGATATGGACAGTGCTGTGCTGGTCCCTGTGGATGTGAACAGTGCTGCACTGGTCCCTGTGGATATGGACAGTGCTGCACTGGTCCCTGTGGATATGGACAGTGCTGTACTGGTCCCTGTGGATGTGGACAGTGCTGTACTGGTCCCTGTGGATATGGACAGTGCTGTACTGGTCCCTGTGGATATGGACAGTCCTGTACTGGTCCCTGTGGATGTGGACAGTGCTGTACTGGTCCCTGTGGATATGGACAGTGCTGTATTGGTCCCTGTGGATGTGAACAGTGCTGCACTGGTCCCTGTGGATATGGACAGTGCTGTACTGGTCCCTGTGGATGTGGACAGTGCTGTACTGGTCCCTGTGGATATGGACGGTGCTGTGCTGGTTCCTGTGGATGTGGACAGTGCTGTACTGGTCCCTGTGGATATGGACGGTGCTGTACTGGTCCCTGTTGATATGGACGGTGCTGTGCTGGTCCCTGTGGATGTGGACAGTGCTGTACTGGTCCCTGTGGATATGGACGGTGCTGTACTGGTCCCTGTGGATATGGACGGTGCTGTATGGTCCTTGTGGATATGGACAGTGCTGTGCTGGTCCCTGTGGATGTGAACAGTGCTGCACTGGTCCCTGTGGATATGGACAGTGCTGCACTGGTCCCTGTGGATATGGACAGTGCTGTACTGGTCCCTGTGGATGTGGACAGTGCTGTACTGGTCCCTGTGGATATGGACAGTGCTGCACTGGTCCCTGTGGATATGGACAGTGCTGTACTGGTCCCTGTGGATGTGGACAGTGCTGTACTGGTCCCTGTGGATATGGACAGTGCTGTACTGGTCCCTGTGGATGTGAACAGTGCTGCACTGGTCCCTGTGGATATGGACAGTGCTGTACTGGTCCCTGTGGATGTGGACAGTGCTGTACTGGTCCCTGTGCATGTGGACAGTGCTGTGCTGGTCCCTGTGGATGTGAACAGTGCTGCACTGGTCCCTGTGGATATGGACAGTGCTGCACTGGTCCCTGTGGATATGGACGGTGCTGGACTGGTCCCTGTGGATGTGGACAGTGCTGTACTGGTCCCTGTGGATATGGACAGTTCTGCACTGGTCCCTGTGGATATGGACAGTGCTGTACTGGTCCCTGTGGATGTGGACAGTGCTGCACTGGTCCCTGTGGATATGAACAGTGCTGTACTGGTCCCTGTGGATGTGAACAGTGCTGCACTGGTCCCTGTGGATATGGACAGTGCTGTACTGGTCCCTGTGGATGTGGACAGTGCTGTACTGGTCCCTGTGGATGTGAACAGTGCTGCACTGGTCCCTGTGGATATGGACAGTGCTGCACTGGTCCCTGTGGATGTGAACAGTGCTGCACTGGTCCCTGTGGATATGGACAGTGCTGCACTGGTCCCTGTGGATATGGACGGTGCTGGACTGGTCCCTGTGGATATGGACGGTGCTGTACTGATGTCTGTGGATATGGACGGTGCTGTACTGGTCCCTGTGGATATGGACAGTGCTGTACTGGTCCCTGTGGATGTGGACAGTGCTGGACTGATCCCTGTGGATGTGGACAGTGCTGTACTGGTCCCTGTGGATATGGACGGTGCTGTGCTGGTTCCTGTCGATATGGACAGTGCTGTGCTAGTCCCTGTGGATATGGACGGTGCTGTGCTGGTTCCTGTGGATGTGGACAGTGCTGTACTGGTCCCTGTGGATATGGACGGTGCTGTACTGGTCCCTGTGGATATGGACGGTGCTGTGCTGGTCCCTGTGGTTGTGGACAGTGCTGTACTGGTCCCTGTGGAAATGGACGGTGCTGTACTGGTCCCTGTGGATATGGACGGTGCTGTGCTGGTTCCTGTGGATATGGACGGTGCTGTCCTGGTCCCTGTGGATATGCACAGTGCTGTACTCGTCCCTGTGGATATGGACGGTGCTGTACTGGTCCCTGTCGATATGGACGGTGCTGTACTCGTCCCTGCAGATATTTCCAGTGCTGTACTGGTCCCTGTGGGTATGGTCATTGCTGTACTGGTCCCTGTGGGTATGGACAGTGCTGCACTGGTCCCTGTCGATATGGACGGTGCTGTACTCGTCCCTGCAGATATTTCCAGTGCTGTACTGGTCCCTGTGGGTATGGACAGTGCTTTACTGGTCCCTGTGGATATGGACAGTGCTGCACTGGTCCCTGTGGATATGGACGGTGCTGGACTGGTCCCTGTGGGAATGGACGGTGCTGTATTGGTCCCTGTGGATATGGACAGTACTGTACTGGTCCCTGTAGATATGGACGGTGCTGGACTGGTCCTTGTGGAGATGGACAGTGCTGTGCTGGTCCCTGTGGATATGGACAGTGCTGTACTGGCCCCTGTGGATATGGACAGTTCTGTTCTGGTCCCTGTGGATATGGACGGTGCTGTGCTGGTCCCTGTGGATATGGACAGTGCTGTACTGGTCCCTGTCGATATGGAAGGTGCTGTACTGGTCCCTGTGGATATGGACGGTGCTGTACTGGTCCTTGTGGATATGGACAGTGCTGTACTGGTCCCTGTCGATATGGAAGGTGCTGTACTGGTCCCTGCAGATATGGACTATTCTGGACTGGTCCCTGTGGGTGGAAAAGGTGCTGCACTCGTCCCTGTGGCTGTGTACGGTGCTGTACTGGTCCCTGTGGATATGGACGGTGCTGTACTGGTTCCTGTGGATATGGACTGTGCTGTACTGGTCCCTGTGGATATGGACTGTGCTGCACTGGTTCCTGTGGAATTGGACAGTGCTGTACTGGTCCCTGTGGATATGGACTGTGCTGTACTGGTTCCTGTGGAATTGGACAGTGCTGTACTGGTCCCTGTAGATATGGACTGTGCTGTTCTGGTCCCTGTGGATATGGACAGTGCTGTTCTGGTCCCTTTGGATATGGACAGTGCTGTACTGGCCCCTGTGGATATGGATGGTGCTGTACTGGTCCCTGTGGATATTGACAGTGCTGAACTGGTCCCTGTGGATATGGACAGTGCTGAACTGGTCCCTGTGGGTATGGACAGTCCTGCACTTGTCCCTGTGGGTGTGGACAGTGCTGCACTGGTCCTTGTGGATACGGACGGTGCTCTGCTGGTCCCTGTGGATATGGACGGTGCTGTCCTGGTCCCTGTGGATTTGGACAGTGCAGTACTGGTCCCTGTTGATATGGACAGTGCCGTACTGGTCCCTGTGGATACGGACAGTGCCTTACTGGTCCCTGTGGATATGGACAGTGCTGTTCTGGTCCCTGTGGATATGGACAGTGCTATTCTGGTCCTTGTGGATATGGACAGTGCTGGACTGGTCCCTGTGGATATGGACGGTGCTGTCCTGGTCCCTGCGGATATGGACGGTGCTGTCCTGGTCCCTGTTAGTGTGTACGGTGCTGTACTGGTCCCTGTGGATGTGGACAGTGATGCACTGGTCCCTGTGGATATGGACAGTGCTGCACTGGTCCCTGTGGATATGGACAGTGCTGCACTGGTCCCTGTGGATATGGACGGTGCTGTGCTGGTCCCTGTGGATATGGACGGTGCTGTACAGGTCCCTGTGGATATGGACAGTGCTTTCCTGGTCCCTGTGGGTATGGACGGTGCTGTACAGGTCCCTGTGGATATGGACAGTGCTGTACTGGTCCCTGTGGTTATGGACGGTGCTGTACTGGTCCCTGTGGATATGGACGGTGCTGTTCTGGTCCCTGTGGATATGGACAGTGCTGTACTGGCCCCTGTGGATATGCACAGTGCTGTACTGGCCCCTGTGGATATGGACAGTGCTGTACTGGCCCCTGTGGATATGGACAGTGCTGTACTGGCCCCTGTGGATATGGACAGTGCTGTACTTGTCCTTGTGGATATGGACAGTGCTGCACTGGTCCCTGTGGACATGGACGGAGCTGTCCTGGTCCCTGTGGATATGGACAGTGCTTTACTGGTCCCGATGGGTGTGTATGGTGCTGCACTGGTCCCTGTGGATATGGACGGTGCTGTACTGGTCCTTGTGGATATGGACAGTGCTGTACTGGTCCCTGTCGATATGGAAGGTGCTGTACTGGTCCCTGCAGATATGAACTGTTCTGGACTGGTCCCTGTGGGTGGAAAAGGTGCTGCACTCGTCCCTGT
This sequence comes from Heptranchias perlo, assembly GCF_035084215.1. NCBI lineage: Eukaryota > Metazoa > Chordata > Chondrichthyes > Hexanchiformes > Hexanchidae > Heptranchias > Heptranchias perlo. The sequence goes on from NW_027139670.1 coordinate 99,366, forward strand.
GGCTGTGTACGGTGCTGTACTTGTCCCTGTGGATATGGACGGTGCTGTTCTGGTTCCTGTGGATATGGACTGTGCTGTACTGGTCCCTGTGGATATGGACTGTGCTGCACTGGTTCCTGTGGAATTGGACAGTGCTGTACTGGTCCCTGTGGATATGGACTGTGCTGTACTGGTTCCTGTGGAATTGGACAGTGCTGTACTGGTCCCTGTGTTTATGGACTGTGCTGTTCTGGTCCCTGTGGATATGGACAGTGCTGTTCTGGTCCCTTTGGATATAGACAGTGCTGTACTGGCCCCTGTGGATATGGATGGTGCTGTACTGGTCCCTCTGGATATTGACAGTGCTGAACTGGTCCCTGTGGATATGGACAGTGCTGAACTGGTCCCTGTGGGTATGGACAGTCCTGCACTTGTCCCTGTGGGTGTGGACAGTGCTGCACTGGTCCTTGTGGATACGGACGGTGCTCTGCTGGTCCCTGTGGATATGGACGGTGCTGTACTGGTCCCTGTGGATTTGGACAGTGCAGTCCTGGTCCCTGTTGATATGGACAGTGCCGTACTGGTCCCTGTGGATACGGACAGTGCCTTACTGGTCCCTGTGGATATGGACAGTGCTGTTCTGGTCCCTGTGGATATGGACAGTGCTATTCTGGTCCTTGTGGATATGGACAGTGCTGGACTGGTCCCTGTGGATATGGACGGTGCTGTCCTGGTCCCTGCGGATATGGACGGTGCTGTCCTGGTCCCTGTTAGTGTGTACGGTGCTCTACTGGTCCCTGTGGATGTGGACAGTGATGCACTGGTCCCTGTGGATATGGACAGTGCTGCACTGGTCCCTGTGGATATGGAGAGTGCTGCACTGGTCCCTGTGGATATGGACGGTGCTGTACTGGTCCCTGTGGATGTGGACAGTGGTGCACTGGTCCCTGTGGATATGGACAGTGCTGCACTGGTCCCTGTGGGTATGGACAGTGCTGCACTGGTCCCTGTGGATATGGACGGTGCTGTACTGGTCCCTGTGGATGTGGACAGTGGTGCACTGGTCCCTGTGGATATGGACAGTGCTGCACTGGTCCCTGTGGATATGGACAGTGCTGCACTGGTCCCTGTGGATATGGACGGTGCTGTGCTGGTCCCTGTGGATATGGACGGTGCTGTACAGGTCCCTGTGGATATGGACAGTGCTGTCCTGGTCCCTGTGGATATGGACGGTGCTGTACTGGTCCGTGTGGATATGGACAGTGCTGTACTGGTCCCTGTGGATATTCACAGTGCTTTCCTGGTGTCTGTGGATATGGACGGTGCTGTGCTGGTCCCTGTGGATATGGACGGTGCTGTACAGGTCCCTGTGGATATGGACAGTGCTGTGCTGGTCCCTGTGGATATGGACATTGCTGCACTGGTCCCTGTTGATATGGACATTGCTGCACTGGTCCCTGTGGATATGGACAGTGCTGTGCTGGTCCCTGTGGATATGGACATTGCTGCACTGGTCCCTGTTGATATGGACATTGCTGCACTGGTCCCTGTGGATATGGACTGTGCTGTGCTGGTCCCTGTGGATATGGACATTGCTGCACTGGTCCCTGTTGATATGGACATTGCTGCACTGGTCCCTGTGGATATGGACATTGCTGTCCTGGTCCCTCTGGATATGGACAGTGCTGTACTGGTCCCTGTGGGTGTGGACAGTGCTGTACTGATCCCTGTGGATATGGACGGTTCTGTCCTGGTCCCTGTGGATATGGACAGTGCTGTACTGGTCCCTCTGGATATGGACCGTGCTGTACTGGTCCCTCTGGATATGGACAGTGCTGTACTGGTCCCTGCAGATATGAACGGTGCTGCACTGGTCCCTGCAGATATGGACAGTGCTGTCCTGATGTCTGTGGATATGGACGGTGCTGTACTGGTCCCTGTAGATCTGGACAGTGCTGTACTGGTCCCTCTGGATATGGACAGTGCTGTACTGGTCCCTCTGGATATGGACGGTGCTGTTCTGGTCCCTGTAGATCTGGACAGTGCTGTACTGGTCCCTCTGGATATGGACAGTGCTGTACTGGTCCCTCTGGATATGGACAGTGCTGTACTGGTCCCTCTGGATATGGACAGTGCTGTACTGGTCCCTCTGGATATGGATAGTGCTGTACTGGTCCCTCTGGATATGGACGGTGCTGTTCTGGTCCCTGTAGATCTGGACAGTGCTGTACTGGTCCCTCTGGATATGGACAGTGCTGTTCTGGTCCCTGTGGATATGGACGGTGCTGTTCTGGTCCCTCTGGATATGGACAGTGCTGTACTGGTCCCTCTGGATATGGACAGTGCTGTACTGGTCCCAGTGGATATGGACGGTGCTGGACTGGTCCCTGTGGATATGGACGGTGCTGTACTGGTCCCTGAGGATATGGACGGTGCTGGACTGGTCCCTGTGGCTATGGACGGTGCTGTACTGGTCCCTGTGGATATGGACGGTGCTGTACTGGTCCCAGTGGATATGGACTGTGCTGGACTGGTCCCTGTGGATATGGACGGTGCTGTACTGGTCCCTGTGGATATGGACAGTGCTGCACTGGTCCCTGTGGATATGGACGGTGCTGGACTGGTCCCTGTGGATATGGACGGTGCTGTACTGGTCCCTGTGGATATGGACGGTGCTGGACTGGTCCCTGTGGATATGGACGATGCTGGACTGGTCCCTGTGGATATGGACGGTGCTGTACTGGTCCCTGTGGATATGGACAGTGCTGCACTGGTCCCTGTGGATATGGCTAATGCTGTACTGGTCCCTGTGGATTTGGACAGTGCTGTACTGGTCCCTGTGGATATGGACAGTGCTGTCCTGGTGTCTGTGGATATGGACGGTGCTGTACTCGTGTCTGGATATGGACGGTGCTGTACTGGTCCGTGTGGATACGGACTGTGCTGTACTGGTCCCTGTAGATATGGACAGTGCTGTACTGGTCCCTGTGGATATGGACAGTGCTGCACTGGTCCCTGTGGATATGGACGGTGCTGTACTGGTCCGTGTGGATATGGACAGTGCTGTGCTGGTCCCTGTGGATATGGACTGTGCTGTACTGGTCCCTGTAGATATGGACAGTGCTGTACTGGTCCCTGTGGGTGTGGACAGTGCTGTCCTGGTCCCTGTGGATCTGGACGGTGCTGTCCTGGTCCCTGTGGATATGGACAGTGCTGCACTGCTCCCTGTGGATATGGACAGTGCTGTCCTGGTCCCTGTGGATCTGGACGGTGCTGTCCTGGTCCCTGTGGGTATGGACAGTGCTGTCCTGGTCCCTGTGGATATGAACGGTGCTGTACTGGTCCCAGTGGATATGGACAGTGCTGTACTGGTCCCTGTTGGTATGGACGGTGCTGTCCTGGTCCCTGTGGGTGTGGACAGTGCTGTTCTGGTGTCTGTGGATATGGACAGTGCTGTTCTGGTCCTTGTGGATATGGACAGTGCTGTACTGGTCCCTGTGGATATAGACTGTGCTGTGCAGTACTGGTCCCTGTGGATATGGACAGTGCTGTACTGGTCCCTCTGGATATGGACCGTGCTGTACTGGTCCCTCTGGATATGGACAGTGCTGTACTGGTCCCTGCAGATATGAACGGTGCTGCACTGGTCCCTGCAGATATGGACAGTGCTGTCCTGATGTCTGTGGATATGGACGGTGCTGTACTGGTCCCTGTAGATCTGGACAGTGCTGTACTGGTCCCTCTGGATATGGACAGTGCTGTACTGGTCCCTCTGGATATGGACGGTGCTGTTCTGGTCCCTGTAGATCTGGACAGTGCTGTACTGGTCCCTCTGGATATGGACAGTGCTGTACTGGTCCCTCTGGATATGGACAGTGCTGTACTGGTCCCTCTGGATATGGACAGTGCTGTACTGGTCCCTCTGGATATGGATAGTGCTGTACTGGTCCCTCTGGATATGGACGGTGCTGTTCTGGTCCCTGTAGATCTGGACAGTGCTGTACTGGTCCCTCTGGATATGGACAGTGCTGTTCTGGTCCCTGTGGATATGGACGGTGCTGTTCTGGTCCCTCTGGATATGGACAGTGCTGTACTGGTCCCTCTGGATATGGACAGTGCTGTACTGGTCCCAGTGGATATGGACGGTGCTGGACTGGTCCCTGTGGATATGGACGGTGCTGTACTGGTCCCTGAGGATATGGACGGTGCTGGACTGGTCCCTGTGGCTATGGACGGTGCTGTACTGGTCCCTGTGGATATGGACGGTGCTGTACTGGTCCCAGTGGATATGGACTGTGCTGGACTGGTCCCTGTGGATATGGACGGTGCTGTACTGGTCCCTGTGGATATGGACAGTGCTGCACTGGTCCCTGTGGATATGGACGGTGCTGGACTGGTCCCTGTGGATATGGACGGTGCTGTACTGGTCCCTGTGGATATGGACGGTGCTGGACTGGTCCCTGTGGATATGGACGATGCTGGACTGGTCCCTGTGGATATGGACGGTGCTGTACTGGTCCCTGTGGATATGGACAGTGCTGCACTGGTCCCTGTGGATATGGCTAATGCTGTACTGGTCCCTGTGGATTTGGACAGTGCTGTACTGGTCCCTGTGGATATGGACAGTGCTGTCCTGGTGTCTGTGGATATGGACGGTGCTGTACTCGTGTCTGGATATGGACGGTGCTGTACTGGTCCGTGTGGATACGGACTGTGCTGTACTGGTCCCTGTAGATATGGACAGTGCTGTACTGGTCCCTGTGGATATGGACAGTGCTGCACTGGTCCCTGTGGATATGGACGGTGCTGTACTGGTCCGTGTGGATATGGACAGTGCTGTGCTGGTCCCTGTGGATATGGACTGTGCTGTACTGGTCCCTGTAGATATGGACAGTGCTGTACTGGTCCCTGTGGGTGTGGACAGTGCTGTCCTGGTCCCTGTGGATCTGGACGGTGCTGTCCTGGTCCCTGTGGATATGGACAGTGCTGCACTGCTCCCTGTGGATATGGACAGTGCTGTCCTGGTCCCTGTGGATCTGGACGGTGCTGTCCTGGTCCCTGTGGGTATGGACAGTGCTGTCCTGGTCCCTGTGGATATGAACGGTGCTGTACTGGTCCCAGTGGATATGGACAGTGCTGTACTGGTCCCTGTTGGTATGGACGGTGCTGTCCTGGTCCCTGTGGGTGTGGACAGTGCTGTTCTGGTGTCTGTGGATATGGACAGTGCTGTTCTGGTCCTTGTGGATATGGACAGTGCTGTACTGGTCCCTGTGGATATAGACTGTGCTGTGCAGTACTGGTCCCTGTGGATATGGACAGTGCTGTACTGGTCCCTGTGGGTATGGACAGTGCTGTTCTGGTCCTTGTGGATATGGACGGTGCTGTACTGGTCCCTGTGGATATAGACTGTGCTGTGCAGTACTGGTCCCTGTGGATACGGACAGTGCTGTACTGGTCCCTGTGGATATGGACGGTGCTGTACTGGTCCCTGTGGATTTGGACGGTGCTGTACTGGTCCCTGCAGATATGGACGGTGCTGTACTGGTCCCTGCAGATATGGACGGTGCTGTACTGGTCCCTGTGGATGTGGACAGTGCAGTACTGGTCCCTGTGGGTGTGTGTGGTGCTGTACTGGTCCCTGTGGATATGGACAGTGCTGCACTGGTCCCTGTGGATATGGACGGTGCTGCACTGGTCCCTGTGGATTTGGACGGTGCTGTACTGGTGTCTGTGGGTATGGACAGTGCTGTACTGGTCCCTGTGGATATGGACAGTGCTGCACTGGTCCCTGTGGATATGGACGGTGCTGTACTGGTCCCTGTGGATGTGGACAGTGCTGCACTGGTCCCTCTGGATATGGACAGTGCTGTACTGGTCCCTGTGGATATTCACAGTGCTTTCCTGGTGTCTGTTGATGTGGACAGTGCTGTACTGGTGTCTGTGGGTATGGACAGTGCTGTACTGGTCCCTGTGGATATGGACAGTGCTGCACTGGTCCCTGTGGATATGGACGGTGCTGTGCTGGTCCCTGTGGATGTGTACAGTGTTGTACTGGTCCCTGTGGATATGGACAGTGCTGCACTGGTGTCTGCGTGTGTGGAATCAGTCCTGCTCTCTTGCCTTGATGTCTCTTTACACAATCCTATCCTGGTGTCTGGGTGTGACTCCACAGCCTTGTCCTGGTGTCTGTGTTTGTGTGCACAGTCCTATCCTTCCTTGGTATGTGTACAGTCCTTTCCTGGTGTCCCGGCGTGTGTGCGCGCGCCTGCCCCCGTGCGTGTGTGTGCAGAGTCCTGCCCCCGTGCGTGTGTGCAGAGTCCTGCCCCCGTGCGTGTGTGCGCGCGCCTGCCCCCGTGCGTGTGTGCAGAGTCCTGCCCCCGTGCGTGTGTGCAGAGTCCTGCCCCCGTGCGTGTGTGCGCGCGCCTGCCCCCGTGCGTGTGTGCAGAGTCCTGCCCCCGTGCGTGTGTGCAGAGTCCTGCCCCCGTGCGTGTGTGCGCGCGCCTGCCCCCGTGCGTGTGTGCAGAGTCCTGCCCCCGTGCGTGTGTGCAGAGTCCTGCCCCCGTGCGTGTGCGCGCGGGCCTGCCCCCGTGCGTGTGTGCAGAGTCCTGCCCCCATGCGTGTGTGCGCGCGCCTGCCCCCGTGCGTGTGTGCAGAGTCCTGCCCCCGTGCGTGTGCGCGCGGGCCTGCCCCCGTGCGTGTGCGCGCGGGCCTGCCCCCGTGCGTGTGCGCATCGAGTTGCATTGAATCTACAGCATCAAAACACTGGTCTTCGCCGGTGTTTATGCTCCACACGAGCCTCCTCCTCCCTACATCATCTCACCCGATCAGCATATCCTTCTATTCCTTTCTCCCTCATGTGTTTATCTAGATTCCCCTTAAATGTATCTGTACTATTCACCTCAACTACTCCTTGTGGGAGTGAGTTCCACATTCTCACCTGTCCTCATAATTTAACCCTTTTGACCCCGGTATCATTCTTGTGAACCTGCTGCACCCTCTCCAAGGCCAAGATATCCTCCCTGAGGTGCGGTGCCCAGAACTGAACCCAGTCTCCAGATGGGGTCTAACCAGAGCTCTCTTCACCTGTAACATCACCTCCACCTGTAACATCACCTCCAGCCCCTGAGGGAAAGGCCACCATTCCATTGGACAGAATGTTTTAATTCCATTCTGTAGCTGCCCCTATCAATGATGGTGGAGTTTGAAGAAGTAAAACTCCTGTTACTGCCCCTCACTGAACCCCTTCTCTCCACTTCCCACAGTGCGGACTCGCAGCAAGCCTCGCAGGGGAGCGAAACACAATGACACAGGCAGATCCAACACCTTCACGTTCAAACAGTGAGTCCTGGGCCAGCTCACCAACACCTCGCTGTGTGTGTGTGTGAGAGTGTCGGGCGGTGTGTGTGTGTGTGTGAGTGTCGGGCTGTGTGTGTGTGTGTGAGAGTGTCGGGCGGTGTGTGTGTGTGTGAGAGTGTCGGGCGGTGTGTGTGTGAGAGTGTCGGGCGGTGTGTGTGTGTGTGAGAGTGTCGGGCTGTGTGTGTGTGTGTGTGAGAGTGTCGGGCGGTGTGTGTGTGTGTGAGAGTGTCGGGCTGTGTGTGTGTGTGTGAGAGTGTCGGGCGGTGTGTGTGTGTGTGTGAGAGTGTCGGGCGGTGTGTGTGTGTGTGTGAGAGTGTCGGGCGGTGTGTGTGTGTGTGTGAGAGTGTCGGGCGGTGTGTGTGTGAGAGTGTCGGGCGGTGTGTGTGTGTGTGAGTGTCGGGCGGTGTGTGTGTGTGTGAGAGTGTCGGGCGGTGTGTGTGTGTGTGTGTCGGGCGGTGTGTGTGTGTGTGTGAGAGTGTCGGGCGGTGTGTGTGTGTGTGTGAGAGTGTCGGGCGGTGTGTGTGTGGTGTGTGAGTGTCGGGCGGTGTGTGTGTGTGTGAGAGTGTCGGGCGGTGTGTGTGTGTGTGAGAGTGTCGGGCGGTGTGTGTGTGTGTGTGTGTGTGAGTGTCGGGCGGTGTGTGTGTGTGTGTGTGAGAGTGTCGGGCGGTGTGTGTGTGTGTGTTGAGAGTGTCGGGCGGTGTGTGTGTGTGTGTGTGAGAGTGTCGGGCGGTGTGTGTGTGTGTGAGTGTCGGGCGTGTGTGTGTGTGTGAGAGTGTCGGGCGTGTGTGTGTGTGTGAGAGTGTCGGCGGTGTGTGTGAGTGTGAGAGTGTCGGGCGGTGTGTGTGTGTGTGTGAGAGTGTCGGGCGGTGTGTGTGTGTGGAGAGTGTCGGGCGGTGTGTGTGTGTGTGTGAGAGTGTGGGGCGGTGTGTGTGTGTGTGTGAGAGTGTCGGGCGGTGTGTGTGTGTTGAGAGTGTCGGGCGGTGGTTGTGTGAGAGGGTCGGGCGGTGTGTGGTGTGTGAGAGTGTCGGGCGTGTGTGAGTGTCGCGGTGGGGTTGAGAGTGTCGGGCGTGTGTGTGTGTGAGTGTCGGGCGGGTGTGTGTGTGTGAGAGTGTCGGGCGGTGTGTGTGTGTGTGTGTGAGTGTCGGGCGGTGTGTGTGTGTGAGAGTGTCGGCGGTGTGTGTGTGTGTGTGAGAGTGTCGGGCGGTGTGTGTGTGTGTGTGAGAGTGTCGGGGCGGTGTGTGTGTGTGTGTGTGAGTGTCGGGCGGTGTGTGTGTGTGTGAGAGTGTCGGGCGGTGTGTGTGTGTGTGTGTGAGAGTGTCGGGCGTGTGTGTGTGTGTGAGAGTGTCGGGCGGTGTGTGTGTGTGTGTGAGTGTCGGGCGGTGTGTGTGTGTGTGAGAGTGTCGGGCGGTGTGTGTGTGTGTGTGTGAGTGTCGGGCGGTGTGTGTGTGTGAGAGTGTCGGGCGGTGTGTGTGTGTGTGTGAGAGTGTCGGGCGGTGTGTGTGTGTGTGTGTGTGTGAGTGTCGGGCGGTGTGTGTGTGTGTGTGAGAGTGTCGGGCGGTGTGTGTGTGTAAGAGTGTCGGGCGGTGTGTGTGTGTGTGAGAGTGTCGGGCGGTGTGTGTGTGTGTGTGAGTGTCGGGCGGTGTGTGTGTGTGTGTGTGTGAGAGTGTCGGGCGGTGTGTGTGAGAGTGTCGGGCGGTGTGTGTGTGTGTGTGTGTGAGAGTGTCGGGCGGTGTGTGTGTGTGAGAGTGTCGGGCGGTGTGTGTGTGTGTGTGTGAGAGTGTCGGGCGGTGTGTGTGTGTGTGAGAGTGTCGGGCGGTGTGTGTGTGTGTTAGAGTGTCGGGCAGTGTGTGTGTGTGTGGAGAGTGTCGGGCGGTGTGTGTGTGTGTGTGAGAGTGTCGGGCGGTGTGTGTGTGTGTGTGAGAGTGTCGGGCGGTGTGTGTGTGTGTGTGTGAGAGTGTCGGGCGGTGTGTGTGTGTGTAGAGTGTCGGGCGGTGTGTGTGTGTGTGAGAGTGTCGGGCGGTGTGTGTGTGTGTGTGTGAGTGTCGGGCGGTGTGTGTGTGTGTAAGAGTGTCGGGCAGTGTGTGTGTGTGTGAGAGTGTCGGGCGGTGTGTGTGTGTGTGTGAGAGTGTCGGGCGGTGTGTGTGTGTGTGTGTGAGAGTGTCGGCGGTGTGGTGTGTGTGTGAGAGTGTCGGGCGGTGTGTGTGTGTGTGAGAGTGTCGGGCTGTGTGTGTGTGTGTGTGTGTGAGAGTGTCGGGCGGTGTGTGTGTGTGTGTGAGAGTGTCGGGCGGTGTGTGTGTGTGTGTGAGAGTGTCGGGCGGTGTGTGTGTGTGTGAGAGTGTCGGGCGGTGTGTGTGTGTGTGTGAGAGTGTCGGGCGGTGTGTGTGTGTGTGAGTGTCGGGCGGTGTGTGTGAGAGTGTCGGGCGGTGTGTGTTGTGTGTGTGAGAGTGTCGGGCGGTGTGTGTGTGTGTAAGAGTGTCGGGCGGTGTGTGTGTGTGTGTGAGAGTGTCGGGCGGTGTGTGTGTGTGTGTGTGAGAGTGTCGGGCGGTGTGTGTGTGTGTAAGAGTGTCGGGGCGTGTGTGTGTGTGTGTGTGAGAGTGTCGGGCGGTGTGTGTGTGTGAGAGTGTCGGGCGGTGTGTGTGTGTGTAAAGAGTGTCGGGCAGTGTGTGTTGTGTGTGAGAGTGTCGGGCAGTGTGTGTGTGTGTGTGAGAGTGTCGGGCGGTGTGTGTGTGTGTGAGAGTGTCGGGCGGTGTGTGTGTGAGAGTGTCGGGCGGTGTGTGTGTGTGGAGTGTCGGCGGTGTGTGTGAGAGTGTCGGGGCGGTGTGTGTGTGTGTGTGTGAGTGTCGGGGCGGTGTGTGTGAGTGTGAGAGTGTCGGGCGGTGTGTGTGTGTGTGTGTGTGAGAGTGTCGGGCGGTGTGTTGTGTGTGTGAGAGTGTCGGGCGGTGTGTGTGTGTGTGTGTGAGAGTGTCGGGCGGTGTGTGTGTGTGTGTGAGAGTGTCGGGCGGTGTGTGTGTGTGTGTGAGAGTGTCGGGCGGTGTGTGTGTGTGTGTGAGTGTCGGGCGGTGTGTGTGTGTGAGAGTGTCGGGCGGTGTGTGTGTGTGTGTGAGAGTGTCGGGCGGTGTGTGTGTGTGTAGAGTGTCGGGCGGTGTGTGTGTGTGTGTGAGAGTGTCGGGCGGTGTGTGTGTGTGTGTGTGAGTGTCGGGCGGTGTGTGTGTGTGTGAGAGTGTCGGGCGGTGTGTGTGTGTGTGTGTGAGTGTCGGGCGTGTGTGTGTGTGTGAGAGTGTCGGGCGGTGTGTGTGTGTGTGTGAGAGTGTCGGGCGGTGTGTGTGTGTGAGAGGTGTCGGGCGGTGTGTGTGTGTGTGTGTGAGAGTGTCGGGCGGTGTGTGTGTGTGTGAGAGTGTCGGGCGGTGTGTGTGTGTGTGAGAGTGTCGGGCGGTGTGTGTGTGTGTGAGAGTGTCGGGCGGTGTGTGTGTGTGTGAGAGTGTCGGGCGGTGTGTGTGTGTGTGTGAGAGTGTCGGGCGGTGTGTGTGTGTGTGAGAGTGTCGGGCGGTGTGTGTGTGTGTGAGAGTGTCGGGCGGTGTGTGTGTGTGTGTGAGAGTGTCGGGCGGTGTGTGTGTGTGTGTGTGAGAGTGTCGGGCGGTGTGTGTGTGTGTGTGTGTGAGTGTCGGGCGGTGTGTGTGTGTGTGAGAGTGTCGGGCGGTGTGTGTGTGTGTGAGAGTGTCGGGCGGTGTGTGTGTGTGTGTGTGTGGAGTGTCGGGCGGTGTGTGTGTGTGTGAGAGTGTCGGGCGGTGTGTGTGTGTGTGAGAGTGTCGGGCGGTGTGTGTGTGTGTGAGAGTGTCGGGCGGTGTGTGTGTGTGTGTGAGAGTGTCGGGCGGTGTGTGTGTGTGTGAGAGTGTCGGGCGGTGTGTGTGTGTGTGAGAGTGTCGGGCGGTGTGTGTGTGTGTGTGTGAGAGTGTCGGGCGGTGTGTGTGTGTGTGAGAGTGTCGGGCGGTGTGTGTGTGTGAGAGTGTCGGGCGGTGTGTGTGTGTGAGAGTGTCGGGCGTGTGTGTGTGTGTGTGAGAGTGTCGGGCGGTGTGTGTGTGTGTGAGAGTGTCGGGCGGTGTGTGTGTGTGTGTGAGAGTGTCGGGCGGTGTGTGTGTGTGTGAGAGTGTCGGGCGGTGTGTGTGTGTGTGAGTGTCGGGCGGTGTGTGTGTGTGTGAGAGTGTCGGGCGGTGTGTGTGTGTGTGAGAGTGTCGGGCGGTGTGTGTGTGTGAGAGTGTCGGGCGTGTGTGTGTGTGAGAGTGTCGGGCGGTGTGTGTGTGTGTGAGAGTGTCGGGCGGTGTGTGTGTGTGTGAGAGAGTGTCGGGCGGTGTGTGTGTGTGTGTGAGTGTCGGGCGGTGTGTGTGTGTGTGTGTGTGAGAGTGTCGGGCGGGTGTGTGTGTGTGTGAGAGTGTCGGGCGGTGTGTGTGTGTGTGTGAGAGTGTCGGGCGGTGTGTGTGTGTGTGTGAGAGTGTCGGGCGGTGTGTGTGTGTGTGTGAGAGAGTCGGGCGGTGTGTGTGTGTGTGAGAGTGTCGGGCGGTGTGTGTGTGTGAGAGTGTCGGGCGGTGTGTGTGTGTGTGAGAGTCGTGGGCGTGTGTGTGTGTGTGAGAGTGTCGGGCGGTGTGTGTGTGTGTGTGAGAGTGTCGGGCGGTGTGTGTGTGTGTGAGAGTGTCGGGCGGTGTGTGTGTGTGTGAGAGTGTCGGGCGGTGTGTGTGTGTGTGTGAGAGTGTCGGGCGGTGTGTGTTGTGTGTGAGAGTGTCGGCGGTGTGGTGTGTGTGAGAGTGTCGGGCGGTGTGTGTGTGTGTGAGAGTGTCGGGCGGTGTGTGTGTGTGTGTGAGAGTGTCGGGCGGTGTGTGTGTGTGAGAGTGTCGGGCGGTGTGTGTGTGTGTGAGAGTGTCGGGCGGTGTGTGTGTGTGTGAGAGTGTCGGCGGTGTGTGTGTGTGTGAGAGTGTCGGGCGGTGTGTGTGTGTGTGAGAGTGTCGGGCGGTGTGTGTGTGTGTGAGAGTGTCGGGCGGTGTGTGTGTGTGTGTGAGAGTGTCGGGCGGTGTGTGTGTGTGTGAGAGTGTCGGGCGGTGTGTGTGTGTGTGAGAGTGTCGGGCGGTGTGTGTGTGTGTGTGAGAGTGTCGGCGGTGTGTGTGTGTGTGAGAGTGTCGGGCGGTGTGTGTGTGTGTGAGAGTGTCGGGCGGTGTGTGTGTGTGTGAGAGTGTCGGGCGGTGTGTGTGTGTGTGTGAGAGTGTCGGGCTGTGTGTGTGTGTGTGTGAGAGTGTCGGGCGGTGTGTGTGTGTGTGTGAGAGTGTCGGGCGGTGTGTGTGTGTGTGAGAGTGTCGGCGGTGTGTGTGTGTGTGTGTGTGAGAGTGTCGGGCGGTGTGTGTGTGTGTGAGAGTGTCGGGCGGTGTGTGTGTGTGTGAGAGTGTCGGGCGGTGTGTGTGTGTGTGTGAGAGTGTCGGGCGGTGTGTGTGTGTGTGAGAGTGTCGGGCGGTGTGTGTGTGTGAGAGTGTCGGGCGGTGTGTGTGTGTGTGTGAGAGTGTCGGGCGGTGTGTGTGTGTGTGTGAGAGTGTCGGGCGGTGTGTGTGTGTGTGAGAGTGTCGGGCGGTGTGTGTGTGTGTGAGAGTGTCGGGCGGTGTGTGTGTGTGTGAGAGTGTCGGGCGGTGTGTGTGTGTGTGTGAGAGGTGTCGGGCGGTGTGTGTGTGTGTGTGAGAGTGTCGGGCGGTGTGTGTGTGTGTGAGAGTGTCGGGCGGTGTGTGTGTGTGTGAGTGTCGGCGGTGTGTGAGTGCGGGCGGTGTGTGTGTGTGTGAGAGTGTCGGGCGGTGTGTGTGTGTGTGAGAGTGTCGGGCGGTGTGTGTGTGTGTGTGAGTGTCGGGCGGTGTGTGTGTGTGTGTGAGAGTGTCGGCGTGTGTGTGTGTGTGAGAGTGTCGGGCGGTGTGTGTGTGTGTGTGAGAGTGTCGGGCGGTGTGTGTGTGTGTGAGAGTGTCGGGCGGTGTGTGTGTGTGTGAGAGTGTCGGGCGGTGTGTGTGTGTGTGAGAGTGTCGGGCGGTGTGTGTGTGTGTGAGAGTGTCGGGCGGTGTGTGTGTGTGTGTGAGAGTGTCGGGCGGTGTGTGGTGTGAGAGTGTCGGGCGGTGTGTGTGTGTGTGAGAGTGTCGGGCGGTGTGTGTGTGTGTGAGAGTGTCGGGCGGTGTGTGTGTGTGTGAGAGTGTCGGGCGGTGTGTGTGTGTGTGAGAGTGTCGGGCGGTGTGTGTGTGAGAGTGTCGGGGGGTGTGTGTGTGAGAGTGTCGGGCGGTGTGTGTGTGTGTGAGAGTGTCGGGCGGTGTGTGTGAGTGTCGGGCGGTGTGTGTGAGTGTCGGGCGGTGTGTGTGTGTGAGAGTGTCGGGCGGTGTGTGTGTGTGTGTGAGAGTGTCGGGCGGTGTGTGTGTGTGAGAGTGTCGGGCGGTGTGTGTGTGTTGTGAGAGTGTCCGGGCGTGTGTGTGTGAGTGTCGGGGCGGTGTGGTGTGTGTGTGAGAGTGTCGGGCGGTGTGTGTGTGTGTGAGAGTGTCGGGCGGTGTGTGTGTGTGTGTGAGAGTGTCGGGCGGTGTGTGTGTGTGTGAGAGTGTCGGGCGGTGTGTGTGTGTGTGAGAGTGTCGGGCGGTGTGTGTGTGGTGTGAGTGTCGGGGCGGTGTGTGTGTGTGTGAGAGTGTCGGGCGGTGTGTGTGTGTGTGAGAGTGTCGGGCGGTGTGTGTGTGTGTGTGAGAGTGTCGGGCGGTGTGTGTGTGTGTGTGAGAGTGTCGGGCGGTGTGGTGTGTGTGTGAGAGTGTCGGGCGGTGTGTGTGTGTGTGAGAGTGTCGGGCGGTGTGTGTGTGTGTGAGAGTGTCGGGCGGTGTGTGTGTGTGTGTGAGAGTGTCGGGCGGTGTGTGTGTGTGTGAGAGTGTCGGGCGGTGTGTGTGTGTGTGAGAGTGTCGGGCGGTGTGTGTGTGTGTGAGAGTGTCGGGCGGTGTGTGTGTGTGTGAGAGTGTCGGGCGGTGTGTGTGTGTGTGTGAGAGAGTGTCGGCGGTGTGTGTGTGAGTGTGGGGTGAGTGTCGGGCGGTGTGTGTGTGTGTGAGAGTGTCGGCGGTGTGTGTGTGTGTGAGAGTGTCGGGCGGTGTGAGTGTGTGTGTGAGAGTGTCGGCGTGTGTGGTGTGAGTGTCGGGCGGTGTGGTGTGTAGTGTCGGGCGGTGTGTGTGTGTGAGAGTGTCGGGCGTGTGTGTGTGTGTGTGAGAGTGTCGGGCGGTGTGTGTGTGTGTGAGAGTGTCGGGCGGTGTGTGTGTGTGTGTGAGTGTCGGGCGGGTGTGTGTGTGTGAGGTGTCGGGCGGTGTGTGTGGTGTGTGAGAGTGTCGGGCGGTGTGTGTGTGTGTGTGTGTGAGAGTGTCGGGCGGTGTGTGTGTGTGAGTGTCGGGCGGTGTGTGTGTGAGAGTGTCGGGCGGTGTGGTGTGTGTGTGAGAGTGTCGGGCGGTGTGTGTGTGTGTGTGTGAGAGTGTCGGGCGGTGTGTGTGTGAGAGTGTCGGGCGGTGTGTGTGTGTGAGAGTGTCGGGCGGTGTGTGTGTGTGTGTGAGAGTGTCGGGCGGTGTGTGTGTGTGTGTGTGTGAGAGTGTCGGGCGGTGTGTGTGTGAGAGTGTCGGGAGTGTGTGTGTGTGAGAGTGTCGGGCGGTGTGTGTGTGTGTGTGAGAGTGTCGGGCGGTGTGTGTGTGTGTGTGAGTGTCGGGCGGTGTGTGTGTGTGTGAGAGTGTCGGGCGGTGTGTGTGTGTGTGTGAGAGTGTCGGGCGGTGTGTGTGTGTGTGTGTGAGAGTGTCGGGCGGTGTGTGTGTGTGTGTGAGAGTGTCGGGCGGTGTGGTGTGTGTGTGAGAGTGTCGGGCGGTGTGTGTGTGTGTGTGTGTGAGAGTGTCGGGCGGTGTGTGTGTGTGTGAGAGTGTCGGGCGGTGTGTGTGTGTGTGTGAGAGTGTCGGGCGGTGTGTGTGTGTGTGAGTGTCGGGCGGTGTGTGTGAGTGAGAGTGTCGGGCGGTGTGTGTGTGTGTGTAGAGTGTCGGGCGGTGTGTGTGTGAGTGCTGCTTGAGAGTGTCGGGCGGTGTGTGTGTGTGTGGTGTGAGAGTGTCGGGCGGTGTGTGTGTGTGTGTGTAGAGTGTCGGGCGGTGTGTAGTCGTGTGTGTGTGAGAGTGTCGGGCGGTGTGTGTGTGTGTGAGAGTGTCGGGCGGTGTGTGTGTGTGAGTGTAGGTCGGTGTGTGTGTGTGTGAGAGTGTCGGGCGTGTGTGTGTGTGTGAGAGTGTCGGGCGGTGTGTGTGTGTGAGAGTGTCGGGCGGTGTGTGTGTGTGTGTGAGAGTGTCGGGCGGTGTGTGTGTGTGTGTGTGAGTGTCGGGCGGTGTGTGTGTGTGTGTGAGAGTGTCGGGCGGTGTGTGTGTGTGTGAGAGTGTCGGGCGGTGGTCGTGTGTGGGTGTGAGAGTGTCGGGCGGTGTGTGTGTGTGTGAGAGTGTCGGGCGTGTGTGTGTGTGTGTGAGAGTGTCGGGCGGTGTGTGTGTGTGTGTGTGAGTGTCGGGCGGTGTGTGTGTGTGTGAGAGTGTCGGGCGGTGTGTGTGTGTGTGAGAGTGTCGGGCGGTGTGTGTGTGTGTGCTGTGTGAGAGTGTCGGGCGGTGTGTGTGTGTGTGAGAGTGTCGGGCGGTGTGTGTGTGTGTGTAGAGTGTCGGGCGGTGTGTGTGTGTGAGAGTGTCGGGCGGTGTGTGTGTGTGTGAGAGTGTCGGGCGGTGTGTGTGTGTGTGGTGTGAGTGTCGGGCGGTGTGTGTGTGTGTGAGAGTGTCGGGCGGTGTGTGTGTGTGTGTGAGAGTGTCGGGCGGTGTGTGTGTGTGTGAGTGTCGGGCGGTGTGTGTGTGTGTGAGAGTGTCGGGCGGTGTGTGTGTGTGTGTGAGAGTGTCGGGCGGTGTGTGTGTGTGTGAGTGTGAGTGTCGGGCGGTGTGTGTGTGTGAGAGTGTCGGGCGGTGTGTGTGTGTGAGAGTGTCGGGCGGTGTGTGTGTGTGTGTGAGAGTGTCGGGCGGTGTGTGTGTGTGTGAGAGTGTCGGGCGTGTGTGTGTGTGTGAGAGTGTCGGGCGGTGTGTGTGTGTGTGTGAGAGTGTCGGGCGGTGTGTGTGTGTGTGAGTGTCCGGCGGTGTGTGTGTGTGAGAGTGTCGGGCGGTTGTGTGTGTGTGTGAGAGTGTCGGGCGGTGTGTGTGGTGTGTGAGAGTGTCGGGCGGTGTGTGTGTGTGTGAGAGTGTCGGGCGGTGTGTGTGTGTGAGAGTGTCGGGCGGTGTGTGTGTGTGTGAGAGTGGTCGGGCGGTGTGTGTGGTGTGAGAGTGTCGGGCGGTGTGTGTGTGTGTGTGAGTGTCGGGCGGTGTGTGTGTGTGTGAGTGTCGGGCGGTGTGTGTGTGTGTGTGAGAGTGTCGGGCGGTGTGTGTGTGTGTGTGAGTGTCGGGCGGTGTGTGTGTGTGTGAGAGTGTCGGGCGGTGTGTGTGTGTGTGTGAGTGTCGGGCGGTGTGTGTGTGTGTGAGAGTGTCGGGCGGTGTGTGTGTGTGTGAGAGTGTCGGGCGGTGTGTTGTGTGTGTGAGAGTGTCGGGCGGTGTGTGTGTGTGTGAGAGTGTCGGGCGGTGTGTGTGTGTGTGTGAGAGTGTCGGGCGTGTGTGTGTGTGTGTGAGTGTCGGGCGGTGTGTGTGTGTGTGTGAGAGTGTCGGGCGGTGTGTGTGTGTGTGTGAGAGTGTCGGGCGGTGTGTGTGTGTGTGAGAGTGTCGGGCGGTGTGTGTGTGTGTGTGAGAGTGTCGGGCGGTGTGTGTGTGTGTGAGAGTGTCGGCGGTGTGTGTGTGTGTGAGAGTGTCGGGCGGTGTGTGTGTGTGTGTGAGTGTCGGGCGGTGTGTGTGTGTGTGAGAGTGTCGGGCGTGTGTGTGTGTGAGAGTGTCGGGCGGGTGTGTGTTGTGAGAGTGTCGGGCGGTGTGTGTGTGTGTGTGTGAGAGTGTCGGGCGGTGTGTGTGTGTGTGTGAGAGTGTCGGGCGGTGTGTGTGTGTGTGTGTGAGAGTGTCGGGCGGTGTGTGTGTGTGAGAGTGTCGGGCGGTGTGTGTGTGTGTGAGAGTGTCGGGCGGTGTGTGTGTGTGTGAGAGTGTCGGGCGGTGTGTGTGTGTGTGTGAGAGTGTCGGGCGGGTGTGTGTGTGTGTGAGAGTGTCGGGCGGTGTGTGTGTGTGTGTGAGAGTGTCGGGCGGTGTTGTGGTGTGTGAGAGTGTCGGGCGGTGTGTGTGTGTGTGAGTGTGTCGGGCGGTGTGTGTGTGTGTGTGAGAGTGTCGGGCGGTGTGTGTGTGTGTGAGAGTGTCGGGCGTGTGTGTGTGTGTGTGGAGTGTCGGGCGGTGTGTGTGTGTGTGAGAGTGTCGGGCGGTGTGTGTGTGTGTGTGAGAGTGTCGGGCGGTGTGTGTGTGTGTGAGAGTGTCGGGCGGTGTGTGTGTGTGTGTGAGAGTGTCGGGCGGTGTGTGTGTGTGTGAGAGTGTCGGGCGGTGTGTGTGTGTGTGAGAGTGTCGGGCGGTGTGTGTGTGTGTGAGAGTGTCGGGCGGTGTGTGTGTGTGTGAGAGTGTCGGCGGTGTGTGTGTGTGAGAGTGTCGGGCGGTGTGTGTGTGTGTGAGAGTGTCGGGCGGTGTGTGTGTGTGTGAGAGTGTCGGGCGGTGTGTGTGTGTGTGAGAGTGTCGGGCGGTGTGTGTGTGTGTGAGAGTGTCGGGGCGGTGTGTGTGTGTGTGTGAGAGTGTCGGGCGGTGTGTGTGGTGTGTGAGAGTGTCGGGCGGTGTGTGTGTGTGTGAGAGTGTCGGGCGGTGTGTGTGTGTGAGAGTGTCGGGCGGTGTGTGTGTGTGTGAGAGTGTCGGGCGGTGTGTGTGGTGTGTGAGTGTCGGGCGGTGTGTGTGTGTGTGAGAGTGTCGGGCGGTGTGTGTGTGTGTGAGTGTCGGGCGGTGTGTGTGTGTGTGGAGAGTGTCGGGCGGTGTGTGTGTGTGTGAGTGTCGGGCGGTGTGTGTGTGTGAGAGTGTCGGGCGGTGTGTGTGTGTGTGTGAGAGTGTCGGCGGTGTGTGTGTGGTGTGTGAGAGTGTCGGGCGGTGTGTGTGTGTGTGAGAGTGTCGGGCGGTGTGTGTGTGTGTGTGAGAGTGTCGGGCGGGTGTGTGTGTGAGAGTGTCGGGCGGTGTGTGTGTGTGAGAGTGTCGGGCGGTGTGTGTGTGTGTGAGAGTGTCGGGCGGTGTGTGTGTGTGTGTGAGAGTGTCGGGCGGTGAGTGTGTGTGAGAGTGTCGGGCGGTGTGTGTGTGTGTGAGAGTGTCGGGCGGTGTGTGTGTGTGTGAGAGTGTCGGGCGGTGTGTGTGTGTGAGAGTGTCGGGCGGTGTGTGTGTGTGTGTGTGTGTGTGAGAGTGTCGGGCGGTGTGTGTGTGTGTGAGAGTGTCGGGCGGTGTGTGTGTGTGTGTGAGAGTGTCGGGCGGTGTGTGTGTGTGAGAGTGTAGGTGAGAGTGTCGGGCGGTGTGTGTGTGAGAGTGTGTGAGAGTGTCGGTCGTGTGTGTGTGTGAGAGTGTCGGGCGGTGTGTGTGTGTGTGTGAGAGTGTCGGGCGTGTGTGTGTGTGTGTGTGTGAGAGTGTCGGGCGGTGTGTTGTGTGAGAGTGTCGGGCGGTGTGTGTGTGTGTGTGAGAGTGTCGGGCGTGTGTGTGTGTGTGTGTGTGAGAGTGTCGGGCGGTGTGTGTGTGTGAGAGTGTCGGGCGGTGGTGTGTGTGTGTGAGAGTGTCGGGCGGTGTGTGTGTGTGTGTGTGAGTGTCGGGCGGTGTGTGTGTGTGTGTGAGAGTGTCGGGCGGTGTGTGTGTGTGTGTGTGAGAGTGTCGGGCGGTGTGTGTGTGTGTGTGTGAGTGTCGGGCGGTGTGTGTGTGTGTGTGTGAGAGTGTCGGGCGGTGTGTGTGTGTGAGAGTGTCGGGCGGTGTGTGTGTGTGTGTGAGAGTGTCGGGCGGTGTGTGTGTGTGTGAGAGTGTCGGGCGGTGTGTGTGTGTGTGTGAGAGTGTCGGGCCGGTCGTGTGTGTGTGTGTGTGAGAGTGTCGGGCGGTGTGTGTGTGATGCTGTTGAGAGTGTCGGGCGGTGTGTGTGTGTGTGTGTGTGTGTGTGTGTGTGTGTGAGTGTCGGGCGGTGTGTGTGTGTGTGAGAGGTGTCGGGCGGTGTGTGTTGTGTGTGTGGTGAGAGTGTCGGGCGGTGTGTGTGTGTGTGAGAGTGTCGGGCGGTGTGTGTGTGTGTGTGTGAGAGTGTCGGGCTGTGTGTGTGTGTGTGTGAGAGTGTCGGGCGGTGTGTGTGTGTGTGAGGAGTGTCGGGCGGCTGTGTGTGTGTGAGAGTGTCGGGCGGTGTGTGTGTGTGTGAGAGTGTCGGGCGGCTGTGTGTGTGTGTGAGAGTGTCGA
>NW_027139671.1:2500-118774 GCF_035084215.1 Heptranchias perlo
GTGTGTGGGGAGGGAGGGAGAGAGAGAGAGAGAGTGTGTGGAGGGAGGAGGGAGGGAGAGAGAGTGTGTGAGGGAGGGAGAGAGAGAGAGAGTGTGAGGGAGGGAGAGAGAGAGAGAGTGTGTGGGAGGGAGAGAGAGAGAGTGTGTGGGAGGGAGAGAGAGAGAGGGTGTGTGGGAGGGAGAGAGAGAGAGTGTGTGGGAGGGAGAGAGAGAGAGGGTGTGTGGGAGGGAGGGAGAGAGTGAGTGTGTGGGAGGGAGGGAGAGAGAGGGTGTGGGAGGGAGAGAGAGAGAGGGTGTGGGAGGGAGAGAGAGAGAGGGTGTGGGAGGGAGAGAGAGAGAGGGTGTGGGAGGGAGAGAGAGAGAGGGTGTGGGAGGGAGAGAGAGAGAGGGTGTGGGAGGGAGAGAGAGAGAGGGTGTGGGAGGGAGAGAGAGAGAGGGGTGTGGGAGGGAGAGAGGGTGTGGGAGGGGAGAGAGAGAGAGGGTGTGGGAGGGAGGGGGAGAGAGGGTGTGGGAGGGAGGGGGAGAGAGGGTGTGGGAGGGAGAGAGAGAGAGAGGGTGTGGGAGGGAGAGAGAGAGAGGGTGTGGGAGGGAGAGAGGGTGTGGGAGGGAGAAGAGAGGGTGTGGGAGGGAGGGGGAGAGAGGGTGTGGGAGGGAGGGGGAGAGAGGGTGTGGGAGGGAGAGAGAGAGAGAGGGTGTGGGAGGGAGAGAGAGAGAGGGTGTGGGAGGAGAGAGGGTTGTGGGAGGGAGGGGGAGAGAGGGTGTGGGAGGGAGGGCGAGAGAGGGTGTGGGAGGGAGGGGGAGAGAGGGTGTGGGAGGGAGAGAGAGAGAGGGTGTGGGAGGGAGGGGGAGAGAGAGAGAGAGGGGTGTGGGAGGTGAGGTGGAGAGAGAGAGAGGGTGTGGGTGTGGGGGAGGGGGAGGCAGAGAGGGTGTGGGTGTGTGAGAGAGGGAGGGAGAGAAGGTGTGGGTGTGGGAGGGAGAGAGAGGGTGTGGGTGTGGGAGGGAGGGAGAGAGAGGGTGTGGGAGGGAGGAGAGAGAGGGGGTGTGTGAGGGAGGGAGAGAGAGAGAGAGAGAGAGTGTGTGGGAGGGAGGGAGGGAGAGAGAGAGAGAGAGAGTGTGTTGGAGGGAGGGAGGGAGAGAGAGTGTTGTGTGGGAGGGAGAGAGAGAGAGTGTTTGTGGGAGGGAGAGAGAGAGAGAGAGTGTGTGTGGAGGGAGAGAGAGAGAGAGTGTGTGGGAGGGAGGGGAGAGAGAGAGAGTGTGGTGAGGGAGGGATGAGAGAGAGAGTGTGTGGGAGGAGGGAGAGAGAGAGAGAGAGTGTGGGAGGGAGGGAGAGAGAGAGAGGGAGGGAGGGATGTGTGGAGTGGAGAGAGAGAGTGTGTGGGAGGGAGGGGGAGAGAGAGAGAGGGTGTGGGAGGGAGGGGGAGAGAGAGAGAGAGTGTGGGAGGGAGGGAGAGAGAGAGAGGGAGTGTGTGGGAGGAGGGAGGGAGAGAGAGAGGGGTGTGGGTGGGAGGGGGAGAGAGAGAGGGGTGTGGGAGGGAGGGGGGTGAGAGAGAGAGAGAGTGTGGGAGGGAGGGAGAGAGAGAGAGGAGGGAGTGTGTGGGAGGGAGGGAGGAGAGAGAGAGGGTGTGGGTGGGGAGGGGGAGAGG
The DNA here is from genome assembly GCF_035084215.1 of Heptranchias perlo. Classification (NCBI taxonomy): domain Eukaryota; kingdom Metazoa; phylum Chordata; class Chondrichthyes; order Hexanchiformes; family Hexanchidae; genus Heptranchias; species Heptranchias perlo. Next base: position 4,144 of record NW_027139671.1, read on the forward strand.
AGAGAGAGGGTGTGGGAGGGAGGGGGAGAGAGAGAGAGAGTGTGGGGAGGGAGGGGGAGAGAGAGAGAGAGTGTGGGACGGAGAGAGAGAGAGAGAGGGAGTGTGTGGGAGGGAGGGAGGGAGAGAGGGTGTGGGTGGGAAGGGGGAGAGAAAGAGAGGTGTGGGAGGGTGGGGGAGAGAGAGAGAGAGTGTGGGAGGGAGGGAGAGAGAGAGAGGGAGTGTGTGGGAGGGAGGGAGTGAGGAGAGGGTGTTGGGTGGTTGTGTGGGACGGAGAGAGACTGGGGTGTGTGAGGGGAGAGAGAGAGGGTGTGGGAGTGTGGGAGGGGGGCGAGAGAGGGTGTGTGGGAGGGAGGGAGAGAGGGTTTGTGGGAGGGAGGGAGAGAGGGTGTGTGGGAGGGAGAGAGATGAGAGGGTGTGGGAGGGAGAGAGAGGAGAGGGTGTGGGAGGGAGAGAGAGAGAGGGTGTGGGAGGGAGAGAGAGAGAGGGTGTGGGAGGGAGAGAGAGAGAGGGTGTGGGAGGGAGAGAGTGACGAGGGTGTGGGAGGGAGAGAGAGAGAGTGTGTGGGAGGGAGAGAGAGAGAGTGTGTGGGAGGGGGAGAGAGAGAGAGGGTGTGGAGGGAGAGGAGAGAGAGTGTGTGGGAGGGAGGGAGAGAGGGTGTGGGTGTGTGGGAGTGTGGGAGGGAGGGAGAGAGAGAGAGTGTGTGGACTTGGGTGTACAGGGCACAGTTTAATGCAGAGAAGTGCGAAGTGATACATTTGGCAGGAAGAATGAGGAGAGGCAATATAAACTAAATGGTAAAATTCTAGAGGGGGTGCAGGAACAGAGCGACCTGGGGGTGTATGTGCACAAATCTTTGAAGGTGGTAGGACTGGTTGAGAAAGTGGTTATAAAAGCATATGGAATCCTTTATAAAAGAGGCATAAAAGTACAAAAGCAAGGAAGTCACGTTGAACCTTTATAAAAACGCTGGTTCCGCCACAACTGGAGTATTGTGTCCAATTCTGGGCACCGTGCTTTCGGAAGGATGTGAAAGCCTTGGAGAGGGTGCAGAAAAGATTTACTGGAATGGTCCCAGGGATGAGGGACTTCAGTTACATGGATAGACTGGAGAAGCTGGGGTTGTTCTCCTTAATGTGGAGATGCCGGTGATGGACTGGGGGTTAACAATTGTAAACAATTTTACAACACCAAGTTATAGTCCAACGATTTTATTTTTAATCCCACAAGCTTTCGGGGGCTTTCCCCTTCCTCATTTTCCACACCGCCTGAGGAAGGGGAAAGCCCCCGAAAGCCTGTGGGATTAAAAATAAAATCGTTGGACTATAACTTGGTGTTGTAAAATTGTTTACAATTGTTCTCCTTAAAGCAGAGAAGGTTGAGAGGAGATTTGATAGAGATGTTCAAAATCACGAAGGGTTTCGATAAAGTTAAAAACGAGAAACTGTTCCCATTGGCGGAAGGGTCGAGAACCAGAGGACACGGATTTAAGGTGATTGGCAAAAGAACCAAAGATGACATGAGTTGTTATGATCTAGAATGTGCTGCCTGAAAGGGTGGTGGAAGCAGATTCAATCGTGGCTTTCAAAAAGAAATGGATAAATAATTGAAGGGAACAAATTTGCAGGGCTACGGGGAAAGAGCAGGGGATTGGATTAACTGGATTGCTCTTACAAAGAGCCAGCGCAAGCTTGATGGGTCGAATGGCCTCTTTCTGTGCTGTACCCATGCTGAGAGAAATAGTGTGTGAGAGAGAGTGTTTGCGTGTGACAGAGAGAGTCTGCCTCAGTCGGGAGTGGAGGTGGTCGTTCTTTGTTTCTTTTGGGGGTGTCTGTCTCTGCAGGGGGGAAATCTGTCTCTTGGGGTTGGGGCGGGGGAAGAAAGGGTCTTTAGTGATGTTGACTGATGGATAAATATTGGCTAGGACACCGGGAGAACTCTCCTGCTCTTTGTCAAAATAGTGCCATGGGATCTTTTACATCCACCTGAGAGGGCAGACAGGGCCTCGGTTTAACGTCTCATCCGAAAGACGGCACCTCCGACAGTGCAGCACCCCCTCAGTACTGCACTGGGAATGTTATCCTGGATTAAGGGCTTATCAAGTCTCTGGAGTTGGGCTGGAACCCACGACTTTCTGACTCAGGCGAGAGTGCCACCGCAGCTGACACCTGTTTTTTTAAATAGCAGGATATGATTTTCTCTTGTACAGTTGGAATGACCATTTTCTAAAGTCTGAAGACCACTTTTATTTTGCTACAATAACCAGTTTTAAAGATGATAGTAATGAAAACAAGGATCCTGCCTGGCAGGCGGTGCCATGCACAGAATTGTTTCAAAGCACCTAATTTGTGTTTTATTTGCTCTCCTGAGCAGAGCCCACAGGCCACGATGAAGGTACCTCTACATTAATATTTCTCTCATAGTCACTGCTTCTGTTTCAGCTCAACACTGCCACTGAACAGATTGTCAGGGCCTGGGGAATTACTGGTCTAAAAGTGTCTGCAGCTTTTGGCCTCTGATTCTTGGTTTCGAACCGGTAATGGTCACTGTTGCCAACCACTGCACCCTTTCCCAACACTGTTTTGAAGAAACTGAGTCTACTAACATTGTAGAGGGAGAAGAGGCCACTCACTCGCCAGTTCTTAGCGTGCCTCACAGCACAAACCAGCAAGAAATGTTAGGGGGACGACGACAATTTAAGACACTGTTTACATTCCTCACAAATAAATAAGCTCACTAGGTATTTGTTTACAGTCAGAAGTATTTCATGCAGCCTTTCTGTTAGAGTCATTGTATAGGTTAAACTCTTGGAATAATCACTGAACAATCACCTAATGTATTAGGCTATTCACAGTGACAGACACTTGCATTTATATAGCGCCTTTAACACACTAAACCGTTCCAAGGTGCTTCACAGGAACTTTGACCCTGACCCAAAGAAGGAGATATTAGGACAGGTGACCAAAAGCTTGGTCAAAGAAGTAGGTTTTAAGGGGGGACTTAAAGGAGGAGAGAGAGAGAGAGAGAGAGAGAGGTTTAGGGAGGGAATTGAAGAGCTTATGGTCTAGACTGCTGAAGGCACGGCCGCCAATGGTGCAGAGTGACTATTGCCACCGACTGGTGCATGCACACTCGGGGCCCCCGCCGTGTATGCACATAGTGGGTCACCAACTGCTCTCACTGCCCGTTCAACTTAAAGCGCGGACCAGAGGGCGAGCACCAAAAATGGAGCTGATGCAGGTAGTCATAAGAGGGAAGCCCAGGAGAGCAGAGCAGAGCAGGGGGAGAGGGGCAAGAATGTGATCCAGGTCTAAGGGGGGTTGGGGGGGGGTAAGAGAGGGAGAACGTGGTCCAGATGGGGAGATAGATCATATTCCCCCCCCCCCACCCCGTCAGTGCTGGATCACACCCTCCTCCCTCCCCCATCAGACCTGGATCACACTTCCCCCCCCCCCCCCCCCGAGTTAGACCTGGATCACGGTGTTGACCATGAAGGAGTTGATTTCTCGGAAAGCCCGGTGCAGACGCAGCAAGTGACTTCATTGGATGCAGTCTCACTATTCACTTTGTAATATAAATGGTGACCCTCCCCAACTTTCTACCCAATAAACCTGAAAACAATCCATGACCCTCGCACACTGCCCCATCAGTCACCCCAGCTCTCTCCCACAGTGTTTAGTTTGACAGAGTGATTAGTGATGGTGTGGGTACTTCTGGTTTCAATCGACCCCTGACGTCCTTCTGCCCATGCACCGGGTCACCCAACGACGTCACTCTCAGCACATGTTAAAAAGCTCCGGCTCCGCTAGTGACCTCACTTCCAATGACGTCACCCTCACCCGTTCTTGGTGAATGAAATGCATCCTCACTAAACCAACCTTGCAGCTCAAATTATGTAAAATAGTCAATGCTGTGGATTTGTCAAATTCAGCCTCATAGAAATGGCTACAGCCCCCTGAATGGCAGGCAACGGTTGGCAGGCAAAATCCCCTATGACTACAGCATTTCTACACTTCACTGTGCCCCATGGTTCCATGCTCAGGACTGCACTCCTTCGAGGTGTCGTCACCCTCCCTGGTATTCAATGCTGAATACTGGTTTGAGAGTGGCCACACACCCAGAAGATTCCTGCACTGCCTGCCTCTTCCTACCCTTTCAGATGGCCACCCACTTGCTATCCTGAACTCTCTGTAGCTGCGGGGTGAGCACCTCCTGGAACACACGATCCAGGAAACCTTCAGCCTCCCTTTTGCTCTGCAGTGACTCCAGCTTAGAAACCCTCAAGCAACTGGAGGCATTTCCTGCACATGTGGCCCTCCAGGACACATGAAGCATCCTGAAGTTCCCACATGGCGCAGGAATTGCAGACACTGGGTCTCAGCTGCTGGTCCATTATGTCACCTTGTTGAGCCTCTCACCTTGTTCCACCCCTCTCACATTTCCTTTAAAATCTTCGTTCTCTGCCGCCTAGTACCACACCAAGTTTCTCACCAAAATGTCTTCACTGCTTTCCTCCCTCAGACTCTGCCCCGAGTGACTTCACATCCTCAGTGATTTCAACCTCCATCTCAATTCACCATGCTCTCTCTCCTGAGTTCACTGCCCTCCTATCCTCCCTTAATCTTTCCTTCCGTATAAACTCCCCTACCCATATTGACAGCTACCCCCTCAACTTTGCCATCTCACGTGGCCTCTCTACTCCTATCGTGTCAGTCACGGATAAGACCATCTCTGATCACTTGTATCCCTCTCCCAACCCTTCTGTGTCTGCCCCTGGACAAAACTCTTCCCCCAAGAAACTTACAACGGCACTTTCAAATTCCCAACTGTCTAGCCTTTGGCTCTCCATTCACCATCATATTTCTGCAGCAATATTTCCCCCTCCCCTTCAAATCTGCTGTCATCACCTCCCTCCTCAAAATAACCACCCTTGATCCCTCTGTCCTTACAAACTACCGCCCCGTCTCCAACCTCCCTTTCCTCTCAAGTCCTTGAACGTGTTGTCGCCTCCCAAATCCGTGCCCATCTTTCCAGCATGTTTGAATCCCTCCAATCAGGTTTCTGCCTGCCTCAGTACTGAAATGGCCCTTATCAAAGTCACAAATGACATCCCATGTGACTGTGACCGTGGTAAACTCTCCCTCCTCATCCTTCGCCGCCTGTCTGCAGCCTTTGACACGGTTGACCACGCCATCCTCGGTGACATCATCCGAAAACACAATGCCAGGTTCCACATGTACGCTGATGACACCCAGTGTTCTACCTCACCACCACCTCCCTCGACCCCTCCACTGTCTCTCATTTGTCACACCGATTGTCAAACATCCAGCACTGGATGAGCAAAAATTTCCTCGAACTAAATATTGGGAGGACGGAAGCCATTGTCTTCAGTCCCCACCACAAACTCTGTTCCCTAGCCACTGACTCCATCCCTCTCCCCGGCCACTGTCTGAGATGAACCATTTTACAACACCAAGTTATAGTCCAACGATTTTATTTTTAATCCCACAAGCTTTCGGGGGCTTTCCCCTTCCTCAGGCGGTGTGGAGATGACAATTTCGAATCCTTCGCATTTTAAGATCACATAACAAAGCCTGGTGATTACTGCCCGTTGCCAAGGCAATCACAGTGAGCAGACAGAAAGGTGTCATCTAAAAGGCCACTGAATATAGAAACCCCCCAAAAAAAAAAGAGAGAGAGACAGAACGAAGACAGTCAATGACCTGTTATATTAAAAACAGATAACATTTGTTCGCTGTTGGGGTTACATGTAATGTGACATGAACCCAAGATCCCGGTTGAGGCCGTCCTCATGGGTGCGGAACTTGGCTATTAATTTCTGCTCGACGATTTTGCGTTGTCATGTGTCTCGAAGGCCGCCTTGGAGTATGTTTACCCGAAGGTCGGTGGCTGAATGTCCATGACTGCTGAAGTGTTCCCCGACAGGGAGAGAACCCTCCTGTTTGGCGATTGTTGAGTGCCGAGACGTCCATCGTGGTGAGAAGTGTTCCTGGTTCAACAGGTCCGTGGGTACTGAGTTTTTGTAGAAAGTCTGTAGTGTCGCGACAGAAAGTCTGTAGTGTCGCGACAGAAGCTCGGCACTATACACCAGTATCCCCCACGATGACGGCATCGCTGCGACAGCATCAATACTCAACACCAACAACAGCCAATCTCCAGACGCCATCCTACAACTCATCCGCTTCATCCTGGATCACAATGTCTTCACCTTCAATAACCAGTTCTTTACCCAAACACACGGAACAGCCATGGGGACCAAATTCGCACCCCAATACGCCAACATTTTCATGCACAAGTTCGAGCAGAACTTCTTCACTGCACAGGACCTCCAACCAACACTATACACCAGATACATCGACGACATTTTCTTTCTATGGACCCACGGTGAGGAATCACTAAAGAGACTACACGATAACATCAACAAGTTCCATCCCACCATCAAGCTCACCATGGACTACTCCTCAGAATCAGTTTCTTTCTTGGACACACGAATCTCCATCAAAGACGGGCACCTCAGCACCTCACTCTACCGCAAGCCCACGGACAATCTCACAATGCTCCACTTTTCCAGCTTCCACCCTAACCACGTCAAAGAGGCCATCCCCTATGGACAGGCCCTGCGAATACACAGGGTCTGCTCAGACGAGGAGGCACGCGATGGACACCTACAGACGCTGAAAGACGCCCGAGTAAGAACGGGATATGATGCTCGACTCATCGATCGACAGTTCCGACGGGCCACAGCGAAAAATCGCGTAGACCTCCTCAGAAGACTAACACGGGACGCAACCAACAGAGTACCCTTCGTCGTCCAGTACTTCCCCGGAGCGGAGAAACTACGCCATGTTCTCCGCAGCCTTCAACATGTCATCAATGATGACGAACACCTCGCTATGGCCATCCCCACACCTCCACTACTCGCCTTTAAACAGCCACCCAACCTCAAACAAACCATCGTTCGCAGCAAATTACCCAGCCTTCAGGAGAACAGCGTCCACGACACCACACAACCCTGCCACGGTAACATCTGCAAGACATGCCAGATCATCGACACAGATACCACCATCACACGAGAGGACACCACCCACCAGGTGCACGGTTCATACTCCTGTGACTCGGCCAACGTTGTCTACCTCATACATTGCAGGAAAGGATGCCCCAGAGCATGGTACATTGGCAAGACCATGCAGACGCTGCGACAACGGATGAACGGACACCGCGCAACAATCACCAAACAGGAGGGTTCTCTCCCTGTCGGGGAACACTTCAGCAGTCATGGACATTCAGCCACCGACCTTCGGGTAAACATACTCCAAGGCGGCCTTCGAGACACACGACAACGCAAAATCGTCGAGCAGAAATTAATAGCCAAGTTCCGCACCCACGAGGACGGCCTCAACCGGGATCTTGGGTTCATGTCACACTACATGTAACCCCACCAGCGAACAAATGTTATCTGTTTTTAATATAACGGGTCATTGACTGTCTTCGTTCTGTCTCTCTCTTTTTTTTTGGGGGGTTTCTATATTCAGTGGCCTTTTAGATGACACCTTTCTGTCTGCTCACTGTGATTGCCTTGGCAACGGGCAGTAATCACCAGGCTTTGTTATGTGATCTTAAAATGCGAAGGATTCGAAATTGTCATCTCCACACCGCCTGAGGAAGGAGAAAGCCCCCGAAAGCTTGTGGGATTAAAAATAAAATCGTTGGACTATAACTTGGTGTTGTAAAATTGTTTACAATTGTTAACCCCAGTCCATCACCGGCATCTCCACATCATGAGATGAACCAGGCCGTTTACAGCCTTGGCCTCCTATTTGACCCTGAGATGACCTTCCGACCACATTTCTGCTCCATCGCCAAGACCACCTACTTCCACCTCCGTAACATCGCCCGTCTCCGCCCCTACTTCAGCTCATCCGCTGCTGAAACCCTCATCCATGCATTTGTAACCTCTAGACTTGACTATTCCAATGCTCTCCTGGCCGGCCTCCCATCTTCCACCCTCACTATACTTGAGCTCATCCAAAATCCTGCTGTCCGTATCCTAATTCGCAGCAAGTCTTGTTCACCCATCACCCATCACCCATCACCCATTCTCGCTGACATACATTGGCTCTTGATCCACCACCAGCACTGTGTGTTCTCTGAACTCAGGAGTGTTAGCGCTGCCCGTTCTCTGACCCCAGGAGTGTTGGCGCTGTGCGTTCTCTGACCCCGGGAGTGTTAGCGCTGCCCGTTCTCTGACCCCAGGAGTGTTAGCGCTGCCCGTTCTCTGAACTCGGGAGTGTCGGCGCTGCCCGTTCTCTGACCCCGGGAGTGTCGGCGCTGTGCGTTCTCTGAACTCGGGAGTGTCGGCGCTGTGCGTTCTCTGAACTCGGGAGTGTCGGCGCTGTGCGTTCTCTGAACTCGGGAGTGTCGGCGCTGTGCGTTCTCTGACCCCGGGAGTGTCGGCGCTGTGCGTTCTCTGAACTCGGGAGTGTCGGCGCTGTGCGTTCTCTGAACTCGGGAGTGTCAGCGCTGTGCGTTCTCTGAACTCGGGAGTGTCGGCGCTGTGCGTTCTCTGAACTCGGGAGTGTCGGCGCTGTGCGTTCTCTGAACTCGGGAGTGTCGGCGCTGTGCGTTCTCTGAACTCAGGAGTGTCGGCGCTGTGCGTTCTCTGAACTCGGGAGTGTCAGCGCTGTGCGTTCTCTGAACTCGGGAGTCTCGGCGCTGTGCGTTCCCTGAACTCGGGAGTGTCGGCGCTGTGCGTTCTCTGGACTCGGGAGTGTCAGCGCTGTGCGTTCCCTGAACTCGGGAATGTCGGTGCTGTGCGTTCTCTGAACGCGGGAGTGTCAGCGCTGTGCGTTCCCCGAACTCGGGAGTGTCGGCGCTGTGCGTTCTCTGAACTCGGGAGTGTCGGCGCTGTGCGTTCCCCGAACTCGGGAGTGTCGGCGATGTGCTTTCTCTGAACTCGGGAGTGTCGGCGCTGTGCGTTCCCTGAACTCGGGAGTGTCGGCGCTGTGCGTTCCCTGAACTCGGGAGTGTCGGCGCTGTGCGTTCTCTGAACTCGGGAGTGTCGGCGCTGTGCGTTCCCTGAACTCGGGAGTGTCGGCGCTGTGCGTTCTCCGAACTCGGGAGTGTCGGCGCTGTGCGTTCTCCAAACTCGGGAGTGTCGGCGCTGTGCGTTCTCCGAACTCGGGAGTGTCGGCGCTGTGCGTTCTCCAAACTCGGGAGTGTCGGCGCTGTGCGTTCCCTGAACTCAGGAGTGTCGGCGCTGTGCGTTCCCTGAACTCGGGAGTGTCGGCGCTGTGCGTTCCCTGAACTCGGGAGAGTCGGCGCTGTGCGTTCTCTGGACTCGGGAGTGTCAGCGCTGTGCGTTCCCTGAACTCGGGAGTGTCGGCGCTGTGCGTTCTCTGAACGTGGGAGTGTCAGCGCTGTGCGTTCCCCGAACTCGGGAGTGTCGGCGCTGTGCGTTCTCTGAACTCGGGAGTGTCGGCGCTGTGCGTTCCCTGAACTCGGGAGTGTCGGCGCTGTGCGTTCCCTGAACTCGGGAGTGTCGGCGCTGTGCGTTCTCTGAACGCGGGAGTGTCAGCGCTGTGCGTTCCCCGAACTCGGGAGTGTCGGCGCTGTGCGTTCTCTGAACTCGGGAGTGTCGGCGCTGTGCTTTCTCTGAACTCGGGAGTGTCGGCGCTGTGCGTTCTCAGAACTCGGGAGTGTCGGCGCTGTGCGTTCTCTGAACCCGGGAGTGTCGGCGCTGTGCGTTCTCTGAACTCGGGAGTGTCGGCGCTGTGCGTTCTCTGAACTCGGGAGTGTCGGCGCTGTGCGTTCTCTGAACTCAGGAGTGTCGGCGCTGTGCGTTCCCTGAACTCGGGAGTGTCGGCGCTGTGCGTTCCCCGAACTCGGGAGTGTCAGCGCTGTGCGTTCCCTGAACTCGGGAGTGTCAGCGCTGTGCGTTCTCCGAACTCGGGAGTGTCGGCGCTGTGCGTTCCCTGAACTCGGGAGTGTCGGCGCTGTGCGTTCCCTGAACTCGGGAGTGTCAGCGCTGTGCGTTCTCCGAACTCGGGAGTGTCGGCGCTGTGCGTTCTCCGAACTCGGGAGTGTCGGCGCTGTGCGTTCCCTGAACTCGGGAGAGTCGGCGCTGTGCGTTCCCTGAACCCGGGAGTGTCGGCGCTGTGCGTTCTCTGAACTCGGGAGTGTCGGCGCTGTGCGTTCTCTGAACTCGGGAGTGTCGGCGCTGTGCGTTCTCCGAACTCGGGAGTGTCGGCGCTGTGCGTTCCCTGAACTCGGGAGTGTCGGCGCTGTGCGTTCCCTGAACTCGGGAGAGTCGGCGCTGTGCGTTCCCTGAACCCGGGAGTGTCGGCGCTGTGCGTTCTCTGAACTCGGGAGTGTCGGCGCTGTGCGTTCCCCGAACTCGGGAGTGTCGGCGCTGTGCGTTCTCTAAACTCGGGAGTGTCGGCGCTGTGCTTTCTCTGAACTCGGGAGTGTCGGCGCTGTGCGTTCTCTGGACTCGGGAGTGTCAGCGCTGTGCGTTCCCTGAACTCGGGAGTGTCGGCGCTGTGCGTTCTCTGAACGCGGGAGTGTCAGCGCTGTGCGTTCCCCGAACTCGGGAGTGTCGGCGCTGTGCGTTCTCTGAACTCGGGAGTGTCGGCGCTGTGCTTTCTCTGAACTCGGGAGTGTCGGCGCTGTGCGTTCCCCGAACTCGGGAGTGTCCGTGCTGTGCGTTCTCTGAACCCGGGAGTGTCAGCGCTGTGCGTTCTCTGAACTCGGGAGTGTCGGCGCTGTGCGTTCTCTGAACTCGGGAGTGTCGGCGCTGTGCGTTCTCTGAACTCGGGAGTGTCGGCGCTGTGCGTTCTCCGAACTCGGGAGTGTCGGCGCTGTGCGTTCTCCGAACTCGGGAGTGTCGGCGCTGTGCGTTCCCTGAACTCGGCAGTGTCGGCGCTGTGCGTTCCCTGAACCCGGGAGTGTCGGCGCTGTGCGTTCTCTGAACTCGGGAGTGTCGGCGCTGTGCGTTCCCTGAACTCGGGAGTGTCGGCGCTGTGCGTTCCCTGAACTCGGGAGTGTCGGCGCTGTGCGTTCCCTGAACTCGGGAGTGTCGGCGCTGTGCGTTCCCTGAACTCGGGAGTGTCGGCGCTGTGCGTTCCCTGAACTCGGGAGTGTCGGCGCTGTGCGTTCCCTGAACTCGGGAGTGTCGGCGCTGTGCGTTCCCTGAACTCGGGAGTGTCGGCGCTGTGCGTTCTCTGAACTCGGGAGAGTCGGCGCTGTGCGTTCCCTGAACCCGGGAGTGTCGGCGCTGTGCGTTCCCTGAACTCGGGAGTGTCGGCGCTGTGCGTTCCCTGAACCCGGGAGTGTCGGCGCTGTGCGTTCCCTGAACTCGGGAGTGTCGGCGCTGTGCGTTCCCTGAACTCGGGAGAGTCGGCGCTGTGCGTTCCCTGAACTCGGGAGAGTCGGCGCTGTGCGTTCCCTGAACTCGGGAGAGTCGGCGCTGTGCGTTCCCTGAACTCGGGAGAGTCGGTGCTGTGCGTTACCTGAACTCGGGAGAGTCGGCCCTGTGCGTTCCCTGAACTCGGGAGAGTCGGCGCTGTGCGTTCCCTGAACCCGGGAGTGTCGGCGCTGTGCGTTACCTGAACTCGGGAGAGTCGGCGCTGTGCATTACCTGAACTCGGGAGAGTCGGCGCTGTGCGTTACCTGAACCCGGGAGTGTCGGCGCTGTGCGTTCCCTGAACTCGGGAGAGTCGGCGCTGTGCGTTCCCTGAACTCGGGAGTGTCGGCGCTGTGCGTTCCCTGAACTCGGGAGTGTCGGCGCTGTGCGTTCCCTGAACCCGGGAGAGTCGGCGCTGTGCGTTCCCTGAACCCGGGAGAGTCGGCGCTGTGCGTTCCCTGAACTCGGGAGTGTCGGCGCTGTGCGTTCCCTGAACTCGGGAGTGTCGGCGCTGTGCATTACCTGAACTCGGGAGAGTCGGCGCTGTGCGTTACCTGAACCCGGGAGTGTCGGCGCTGTGCGTTACCTGAACTCGGGAGAGTCGACGCTGTGCATTACCTGAACTCGGGAGAGTCGACGCTGTGCATTACCTGAACTCGGGAGTGTCGGCGCTGTGCGTTACCTGAACCCGGGAGTGTCGGCGCTGTGCGTTACCTGAACTCGGGAGTGTCGGCGCTGTGCGTTCCCTGAACTCGGGAGTGTCGGCGCTGTGCGTTCCCTGAACCCGGGAGTGTTACCACTGTACCTTGTCTGAACTCTGTAGCCTGCCTGACAATGACTGGATCACATTGCAGAGAACTTGAATTACTCTGCATCAGACTGCATCAAATTACAGATTCCAGACAAAGGGCTCGGCAATTACTCTCCTCTCACATCCTGTCAGAGACAATACCAGAATGTGCTGCTGCCACCATAGCAGTGGGAGTAGATGCTGCCCCACTGGTGGGGCGAAGGGAGTGGGGATGCACAAGAGACCAGAAGGAGGTTTGTAGGGCTGGAGGAGGTTACAGAGATAGGGAGGGGCGAGGCCATGGAGGGATTTGAAAACGAGGATGAGAATTTTAAAATTCTTGGTGCCGTTGGTGGATCAGTACAGCATTAAGTTTAAGGGACTGTGTATATATTAACACCGAGTGACAGTGTTAGACTACAATAACTAAAGGCGGTATCCAATCAGGAGCATCTGAAATCAAGGTGTTTGAAATATCAGCATGGGAGCAATCGATTTTAAATATGTTTGAATGAACACAACAATTATAAAGAACAAATATGTGGTACAACAAGAAATGAGAACAGTAAAAGGAACATCACAAATAGATTCCAGAGATAGTGGGACAGTAACACAGATTAGAGCACTCCTTAGATGACTCCTTCCCATACTCAAAACAATCGAAGTTAACGAACTCCATTTTTGCCGACACCTTATCACCAAAACATGGTCATTTCCAATTGAGATTTTCCCCTTTACTGACACAGCCATTTTTGAAGTATTCCTTGTCATTTATCATCACCCACACTGAATGGAGTGAGATGTCAGAGGACCAACTGGTATCTTTCACCCCATTCACATCACCTTTATACTGCAAGTTTAAACCCCACAAAGCGAATAGCTCGGGTACAGAGCAGCTTCAATTAATAGCAGAGCTCCATGTGCCTGGATCGTCTGGAAACACTTCCACAAATCTATCCCTCTAAAGTGATCCTGCATAGTATCACAGTAGGTACAGCACAGGAGGAGGCCATTCAGCCCATCATGCCTGTGCCGGCTCTTTGAAAGACCTATCCAATTAGTCCCACTCCCCTGCTCTTTCCCCATAGCCCTGTGCATTTTTCCCTTCAAGTATTTATCCAATTCCCTTTTGACAGTTATTATTGAATCTGTTTCCACCGCCCTTTCAGGCAGTGCGTTCCAGATCAGAACAACTCGCTGTGTAAAAAAAATGTTTCCTCATGTCGCCTCTGGCTCTTTTGCCGATCACCTTAAATCTGTGTCCTCTGGTTACCGACCCTTCTGTCACTGGAAACAGTTTCTCCTTTTTATTCTGTCATAACTGTTCATGATTTTGAACATCTCTATCAAATCTCCCCTTAACCTTCTCTGTTCTAAGGAGAACAACCCCAGCTCCTCCAGTCTCTCCACATAACTGAAGTCCCTCATCCCTGGAACCATTCTAGTAAATCTCTTCTGCACCCTCTCTAAGGCCTTGACATCCTTCCTAAAGTGTGGTGCCCAGAATTGAACACAATATTCCAGCTGAGGCCTAACCAGAGTTTTATAAAGGTTTAGCATAACTTCTTTGCTTTTGTACTCTATGCCTCGATTAATAAAGCCCAGGATCCCATATGCTTTTTTATTAGCCTTCTCAACTTGTTCTCTCACTGTCAAATATTTGTGAATATGCACCCAAAAGTCTCTCTGTTCCTCCACTCCATTGTACCATTTATATTGCCTCTCCTCATTCTTCCTACCAAAATTCATCACTTCACACTTCTCTGCGTTAAATTTCATCTGCCACGTATCTGCCCATTTCACCAGTCTGTCTATGTCCTCCTGAAGCCTGTTACTATCTTCCACTTTGTTTACTACATTTCCGAGTTTCATATCATCTGCAAACTTTGAAATTATACTCTCAATACGCAAGTCCAGGTCATTAATATATATCAAAAAGAGCAGTGGTCCTAATAGACGTTGAGAGGTTGTTTCCCCTGGCAGGAGAGTCCAGAACTAGGGGGCATAGTCTCAGGATAAGGGGTCAGCAATTTAGAACTGAGATGAGGAGGAATTTCTTCATTAAGAGGGTTGAGAATTTTTGGAATTCTCTACCCCAGAGGGCTGTGGATGCTGAGTCGTTGAGTATATTCAAAGCTGAGAGAGATAGATTTTTGGATCCTAGGGGAATTGGGTGATATGGGGATCAGGCGGGAAAGTGGAGTTGAGGTCGAAGATCAGCCATGATCTGATTGAATGGCAGAGCCGGCTCGAGGGGCCGAATGGCCTACTCCTGCTCCTATTTCTTATGTTCTTATGTACTGACCACTGGGGCACACAACTGTATACTTCCCTCCAGTCTGAAAAACAACCATTCACCACTCTTTGCTTTCTGTTCCTGAGCCAATTTTGTATCCACGCTGCCACTGTCCCTTTAATCCCATGGACTTTAATTTTGCCAACAAGTCTATTATGTGGCACTTTATCAGTTTTACAGTTTATCTTTTACAGATGCACTTTCTAGCCACAGTTTCCAAATATCCTCTTGTCATATGATGAATTCTCTCTGTGTACTAATTGGATTTTTCTATAACTTATATTTTTGCCTATATGGTTCAGGCAGAAGGAATGGGACCTTTTACATAGAATTTACATAGAGGGCAAAGAGGGGAGAAATTTCTGAAGTTTGCTCAGGAGCACTTTCTTGATCAGAATGTTTCCAGCCCAATGAGGATGGAGGCATTGCTGGATCTGGTTCTGGGGAATGAGGTGGGTCAAGTGGAGCAAGTGTCAGTGGTGGAAGTGATCATAGTATCAAAAGGTTTAGATTAGTTATGGAAAAGGACAAGGAGCAATCTAGAATAAAAATACTTGATTGGAGGAGGGCCAGTTTCAGTGGGTTGATAACGGATCTGGCCCGGGTAAATTGGAATCAAAGATTGTCAGGCAAAACTGTAATCGAACAATGGGCAGCCTTTAAGGAGGAGATGGTTCGGGTTCAGTCTAGGTATATTCCCATTAATCGAACAATGGGCAGCCTTTAAGGAGGAGATGGTTCGGGTTCAGTCTAGGTATATTCCCATGAGGGAGAAAGGTAGGGCAACTAAAGCTAGAGCTCCCTGGATGACGAAAAAGATAGTGAGTAAGATGAATCAGAAAAAGGGGGTGTATGACAGATGTCAGGTTGATAACACAAGTAAGAACCAGGCTGAATATAGAAAGTACAGAGGAGAAATGAAAAAGGAGAGGCAAAAAGAGAATATGAGAATAGACTGGCGGCCAACATAAAAGGGAATCTAAAAGTCTTCTACAGGCATATAAATAGTAAATGGGTAGTAAGAGGAGGGGTGGGACTGATTAGGGACCAAAAAGGCGATCTACTCATGGAGGCAGAGGGGATGGTCGAGGTACTAAATGAGTACTTTGCATCCGTCTTTACCAAGGAAGAAGATGCTGCCAGAGTCTCAGTAAAAGAGGAGGTAGTTGAGATATTGGATGGGCTAATAATTGAAAAAGAGGAGGTACTAGAAAGGCTGTACTTAAAATAGATAAGTGACCCGGTCCGGATGGGATGCATCCTAGGTTGCTGAGGGAAGTAAGGGTGGAAATTGCAGAGGTACTGGCCATAATCTTCAAACCTCCTTAGATAGGGGAGTGGTGCCAGAGGACTGGAACTAGGGTCCTAAATCTAAACAAAGGAAACTATGAAGGTATGAGGAGTGAGTTGGCTATGATAGATTGGGAAGCTTCATTAAAAGGCATGACGGTGGATAGGCAATGGCTAACATTTAAGGAACGAATGCATGAATTGTAACAATTTATACATTCCTTTCTGGCGCAAAAACACAAAAGGAAAAGTGGCCCAACCATGGCTAACAAAAGAAATTAAGGATAGTATTAGATCCAAAGAAGAGTCATGTGAAGTTGTCAGAAAAAGTAGCAAGCCTGAGGATTGGGATCAGTTTAGAATTCAGCAAAAAAGGACCAAGTGATTGATTAAGAGGGGGAAAAATAGAGTATGAGAGCAAACTTGCAAGGAACATAAAAGTGGACTTAAAAGTTTCTACAAGTATGTAAAAAGAAAAAGATTAGTGAAGACATGGATTGAAAATTGGTTAACAGACAGGAAACAGAGAGTAGGAATAAACGGGTCTTTTCGGGGTGGCAGGCAGTGACTAGTGGGGTACCGCAGGGATCAGTGCTTGGGCCCCAGCTATTCACAATATATATCAATGATTTGGATGAGGGAACCAAATGTAATATTTCCAAGTTTGCTGACAACACAAAACTAGGTGGGATCGTGAGTTGTGAGGAGGATGCAAAGAGGCTTCAGGGAGATTTTAGACAAGCTAAGTGAGTGGGCAAATACATGGCAGATGCAGTATAATGTGGAGAAATGTGAAGTTATCCACTTTGAAAGAAAAAACAGAAAGGCAGAGTATTATTTAAATGGTGATAGATTGGGAAATGTTGATGTACAAAGGGACCTGGGTGTCCTTGTACACCAGTCACTGAAAGCAAACATTCAGGAGCAGCAAGCAGTTAGGAAGGCAAATGGTATGTTGGCCTTCATTGTAAGAGGATTTGAGTACAGGAGCAAGGATGTCTTACTGCAGTTATACAGGGCCTTGGTGAGACCACACCTGGAGTATTGGTCTCATTACCTAAGAAAGGATATAGTTGCCATAGAGGGAGTGCGGCGAAGGTTCACCAAACTGATCCCTGGGATGGCAGGACTGTCGTATGAGGAGAGATTGGGTCGACTCGGCCTGTATTCACTCGAGTTTAAAAGAATGAGAGGGGATCTCATTGAAACATAAAATTCTGACAGGGCTCGACATACTGGATGCAGGGAGGATTAAAAGGAGATTTGATAGAAGTGTTCAATATTATGAAGGGTTTAGATAAAGTAAATAAAGAGAAACTGTTCCCATTGGCAAAAGGGTCGAGAACCAGAGGACACAGATTTAAGGTGATTGGCAAAAGAACCAAAGGCGACATGAGGAAAAATATTTTTACGCAGCGAGTGGTTATGATCTGGAATGCGCTGTCTGAAAGGGTGGTGGAAGCAGATTCAATCGTGGTTTTCAAAAAGGAATTGGATAAATACTTGAAGGGAAAGAAAATTCAGGGTAATGGGGAAAGAGCGGGGGAATGGGATTAACTGGATTGCTCTTACAAAGAGCCGGCATGGGCTTGATGGGCCGAATGGCCTCCTTCTGTGCTGTAACCATTCTATGATTCTATGAACTTACAGCACAGAAACAGGCCATTCAGCCTATTTGGTTTATGCCAGGTGTTTATGCTCCACACGAGCCTCCTCCTCCTACCCTACTTCATCTAAGCCTATCTGCGTATGGGTCTATTCCCTTCTACATCATGTGTTTATCTAGCTTCCCCTTAAATGCATCTATGCTATTCACCTCAACTATTCCATGTGGTAGCGAGTTCCACAATCTTACCACTCTTTTACAACGCCCTTGATCGCAGTGTGCCCAGGAGCAATGGGGGGGAACAGCAGTGTGTGCTCTATCTCTGAGTGCTGTATGAGTTGACTCACCCATATATCTGTTCAAATTATTCATATCATCTCCTTTAAAATTTGGAATTAAATGAGATTAATGGAAATATGGGCAAAAGGCTCTGTACGCTCCCAGATCGGTGTCTATGTCGATACATCTTTTCCTGTCAGTTCAACCTCACGACAATGCCCTTTTCTCGCCTCATTGACCTTGGTTTGGGAAGTTCTCTTTCTTCTCCCTGTCTCCACAGTTCTAGTGGGAATTCTCTTTTGCCTTCTCGGCAGTTTAACTAGCTAATTGTAATTCCTTCTCTACGTCATTTCTCTCCAGTTTATGTGAACTCTATGTGAACACTAATGAATGTTATTCAAGTCCTGCTCAGTTGCCACCACTGCCACACTTTTGGGTTTTTACGCTAGATATTTTCTCAGGTTCAGCATCACTCCAGTGAGTGGACCTCTTGTCCCCAACAATCCGGAGTGCACCTTTTTTTACTCAGTATCTGTATAAACGATATCGAGGCTCAGGGATTGAACAGAGAACCCTTACTCTGTACAGCAGATGCTGGAATGTGTCACATGGCACCATGTTATTCTCCTCTCTTCAGAAAGTGGACTGAATACATAATCTATCAGACTGAGGCTCAGGCTCTAACCAACAGATGGTTTGTTTAAATGAAGCAGGTAATTGAACAGTATACAGTATAAAGCAGTAAGTCGTGCACTGCGTTATCCTCTTTGATACATAAAATAATAAAGGCACTACTCACCTTCGCTCCATACATAGACTTTCATAGGAACAGGAGGAGGCCATTCAGCCCCTCAAACCTGTTCTGTCATTCAATTAGATCATGGCTGATCTGTATCTCAACTCCATTTACCCACCTCAGTTCCGTATTCCTTAAACCCTTGCATAACAAAAATCGATCAATCTCAGTTTTGAAATTTTCAATTGACCCCCAACCTCAACAGTTTCTTGGGGGAGAGAGTTCCAGGTTTCCACTCCCCTTTGTGTGAAGATTTGCTTCCTGTTTTCACCTCTGAATGGCCTCGCTCTAATTTTAAGGTTATGTCCCCTTGTTCTGGACTCTCCCACCAGAGGAAATATCTCCTTTAATCATCTTAAACACCTCAATTACATCACCCTTTAATCTGCTATATTCAAGTGAATACAAGCCAAGTCAATGCAACCTGTCCACATAATTTAAAGCTTTTAGCCCCAGTATAGTTCTGGTGAATCTGCGGTAAACTCCCTTCAAGGCCAATATATTCTTCCTGAGGTGCGGTGCCCGGAACTGAATGCAGTCTCCAGATGGGATCTGACCAGAGCTTTTTACAACTGAAGCATCACTTCCTCCCCTTTGTATTCCAGCCCCCTTGAGATAAAGGCCAACATTCCATTAACCTTTTTGCACTATGTCGAAGAAGAGCAGGGGAGTTCTCCCCGGTGTCCTGGCCAATATTTATCCCTCAACCAACATCACTAAAACAGATGATCTGGTCATTATCACATTGCTGTTTGTGGGATCTTGCTGTGCGCAAATTGGCTGCCATGTTTCCTACATTACAACAGTGACCATACTTCAAAAGTATTTAATTGGCTGTAAATCACTTTGGGACATTCTGAGGTTGTGAAAGGTGCTACATAAATGCAAGTCTTTCTTTTTTCCTTCGATGACGGGTGTGAAACTAATTCTAGAGAGATACATGGCTGGTGAGGTGCCCCGACTCTGTACAGGTCCTTTGTGAAGTGCCTGGCAAAGCACTGAGGAGGGTAAAGATTCCTTAACAAATCAAAGCTGAACAATAGTGGAGTTGAGTGTGTGACCGATCGCCCGCCTCCAGCACAGATTGGGAGCAGAATTGTGTTTGCTCCCCTCGCGTGAGCTGATTTTGAAAATAATCCAAGTTAAGCAGTGTGGAGGCTAAACACTGCTGGACTCAGGAAGTGACTGTTTGGATAATTTGTCGAGCTCTCTTGTGTGTTTTGAAAAGTTGGGTGTGTAGTGATGTTATCAATCGTTAATGATGTCACCAGCCCTCCAATCTGAGGCATGGTCATTAGCTCCAAACTGATGCCCATTGGCTGATTCAATACCCCCACGCCTGACATTGGGAACTCCCTAAGGCTCATGGGTAACTTGGGCTCATTTTAAGCTAACTCGTTCGTTGGGAAACTGACGCGAGCAGATGGGCTGACCGTTCTACACCTGCCCGATTGGGTGGCCCATCTGACCCTCGTACCCAGTGTCAGCATCAGGCACTCCTGCCTGGGTCAGGCTAAAGCTTAGTCTACGTCCCTTCAACAACATGCCTTGGGGTGAACGTGGGTGAGTGGGGGCGGTGGGAGTGCAGGAGAAGGGACAGAAGCAATTCTACCAGGCCCCAGGACAATCCCCAGTCCTGGGATTAACAGTTCTAGGAAGGTCCGAAATTCCAGTGTGCATACTGAACAACTGCTGCATTTCAGGACCACCTCCCCATGAACTGATAAACTCCGAGGTATTCCCCAATGTGGCGAACCTTCTTCCGCAGCCCAGTTGAACCCCAGAAACCCCGCACCAGTTCAGCCAATCCGCTCTTTGCTGCCACCTCCCCCACTGCCCGTAACCGCTAAACCCCCCTCCCACAGCCGCTGCCGTCACTGATCCCATTGCCGCCATCAGTGCTGTCTCTATCACCTCTTTGAGCGCTGCCTCTATCACCTCTTTGAGCGCTGCCTCTATCACCTCTATCAGCGCTGTCTCTATCACCTCTTTGAGCGCTGCCTCTATCACCTCTTTGAGCGCTGCCTCTATCACCTCTATCAGTGCTGTCTCTATCACCTCTTTGAGCGCTGCCTCTATCACCTCTTTGAGCGCTGCCTCTATCACCTCTATCAGCGCTGTCTCTATCACCTCTTTGAGCGCTGCCTCTATCACCTCTTTGAGCGCTGCCTCTATCACCTCTATCAGCGCTGTCTCTATCACCTCTTTGAGCGCTGCCTCTATCACCTCTTTGAGCGCTGCCTCTATCACCTCTATCAGCGCTGTCTCTATCACCTCTATCAGCACTGTCTCTATCACCTCTGTCAGTGCTGCCTCTATCACCTCTATCAGCGCTGTCTCTATCACCTCTTTGAGCGCTGCCTCTATCACCTCTATCAGCGCTGTCTCTATCACCTCTATCAGCACTGTCTCTATCACCTCTGTCAGTGCTGCCTCTATCACCTCTATCAGCGCTGTCTCTATCACCTCTTTCAGCGCTGTCTCTATCACCTCTATCAGCACTGTCTCTGTCACCTCGATCAGCGCTGTCTCTATCACCTCTATCAGCACTGTCTCTATCACCACTGTCAGCGCTGCCTCTATCACCTCTGTCAGTGCTGCCTCTATCACCTCTGTCAGTGCTGCCTCTATCACCTCTATCAGCGCTGCCTCTATCACCTCTGTCAGTGCTGTCTCTATCACCTCTATCAGCGCTGCCTCTATCACCTCTATCAGTGCTGCCTCTATCAACTCTGTCAGTGCTGTCTCTATCACCTCTATCAGCGCTGCCTCTATCACCTCTATCAGCACTGTCTCTATCACCACTGTCAGCGCTGCCTCTATCACCTCTGTCAGTGCTGCCTCTATCACCTCTATCAGCGCTGTCTCTATCACCTCTTTCAGCGCTGTCTCTATCACCTCTATCAGCACTGTCTCTGTCATCTCTATCAGCACTGTCTCTATCACCTCGTTCAGCGCAGCCTCTATCACCTCGTTCAGCGCAGCCTCTGTCACCTCTATCAGCGCTGCCTCAATCACCTCCTTCAGCGCTGTCTCCATCACCTCTATTAGTGCTGCCTCGATCTCCTCTATCAGCACTGTCTCTGTCACCTCTTTCAGCGCTGCCTCTATCACCTCTGTCAGCGCTGCCTCAATCACCTCTATCAGCGCTGTCTCTATCACCTCTATCAGCGCTGTCTCTATCACCTCTATCAGCGCTGCCTCTATCACCTCCTTCAGCACTGCCTCTATCACCTCCTTCAGCACTGCCTCTATCACCTCTTTCAGCGCTGCCTCTATCATCTCCTTCAGCACTGCCTCTATCACCTCTTTCGGTGCTGTCTCTATCACCTCTATCAGCGCTGTCTCTATCACCTCTATCAGCGCAGTCTCTATCACCTCTTTCAGCGCTGTCTCTATCACCTCTTTCAGTGCTGTCTCTGTCTCCTCTATCAGTGCTGTCTCTCTCACCTCTATCTGCGCTGCCTCTATCACCTCTTACAGCGCTGCCTCTGTCAACTCTTTCAGCGCTGCCTCTATCACCTCTTACAGCGCTGCCTCTCCCTCCTCTATCAGCGCTGCCTCTATCACCTCGATCAGTGCTGTCTCTCTCACCTCTTTCAGCGCTGTCTCCATCACCTCTATCAGCGCTGTCTCTATCACCTCTATCAGCGCTGCCTCTATCACCTCCTTCAGCACTGTCTCTATCACCTCTATCAACGCTGTCTCTATCACCTCTATCAACGCTGTCTCTATCACCTCTATCAGCGCTGCCTCTATCACCTCTATCAGCGCTGTCTCTATCACTGCTATCAGCGATGCCTCTATCACCTCTCTCAGCGCTGTTTCTATCACCTCTATCAGCGCTGTCTCTATCACCTCTTTCAGCGCTGCCTCTATCACCTCTTTCAGCGCTGCCTCTATCAGCGCCGTCTCTATCAGCGCCGTCTCTATCACCTCTTTCAGCGCTGTCTCTATCACCTCTATCAGCGCTGTCTCCATCACCTCTATCAGCGCTGTCTCTATCACCTCTATCAGCGCTGCCTCGATCACCTCTATCAACGCTGTCTCTATCACCTCTTTCAGCGCTGCCTCTATCACCTCTATCAGCGCTGCCTCTATCTCCTCTATCAGCACTGTATCTGTCACCTCCTTCAGCACTGTCTCTATCACCTCTATCAGCGCTGTCTCTATCACCTCTATCAGCGCTCTCTATCATCTCTATCAGTGCTGTCTCTATCACCTCTATCAGCGCTGTCTCTATCACCTCTATCAGCGCTCTCTATCACCTCTATCAGTGCTGTCTCTATCACCTCTTTCAGCGCTGTCTCTATCACCTCAATCAGCGCTGCCTCTATCACCTCTTTCAGCGCTGCCTCTATCACCTCTATCAGCGCTGTCTCTATCACCTCTATCAGCGCTGTCTCTATCTCCTCTATCAGCGCAGTCTCTATCACCTCTATCAGCACTGTCTCTATCTCCTCTATCAGCGCAGTCTCTATCACCTCGATCAGAACTGTCTCTATCACCTCATTCAGTGCTGCCTCTATCACCTCTTTCAGCGCTGCCTCTATCACCTCTATCAGCACTGCCTCTTTCACATCTATCAGCGCTGCCTCTATCACCTCTATCAGCGCTGCCTCTATCACCTCTATCAGCGCTGTCTCTATCACCTCTATCAGCGCTGTCTCTATCACCTCTATCAGCGCTGTCTCTATCACCTCTTTCAGCGCTGTCTCTATCACCTCTTTCAGCGCTGTCTCTATCACCTCTATCAGCGCTGTCTCTATCACCTCGATCAGCGCTGTCTCTATCACCTCTATCAGCGCTGTCTCTATCACCTCTTTCAGCGCTGTCTCTATCACCTCTTTCAGCGCTGTCTCTATCTCCTCTATCAGTGCTGTCTCTCTCATCTCTATCTGCGCTGCCTCTATCACCTCTTACAGCGCTGCCTCTATCACCTCTTTCAGCACTGTCTCTATCACCTCTTACAGCGCTGCCTCTATCACCTCTTTCAGCGCTGCCTCCATCAGCACTGTCTCTATCACCTCTTTCAGCGCTGCCTCTATCACCCACTTCAGCACTGCCTCCATCACCTCTTTCAGCGCTGTCTCCATCACTTCTTTCAGCGCTGTCTCTATCACCTCTATCAGCGCTGTCTCTATCACCTACTTCAGCAGTGCCTCCATCACCTCTTTCAGCGCTGTCTCCATCACCTCTTTCAGCGCTGTCTCTATCACCTCTTTCAGCGCTGTCTCTATCACCTCTTTCAGCGCTGCCTCTATCACCTCTTTCAGCGCTGTCTCCATCACCTCTATCAGCGCTGCCTCTATCACCTCTATCAGCACTGACTCCATCACCTCTTTCAGCGCTGTCTCCATCACCTCTGTCAGCGTTGCCTCCATCACCTCTTTCAGCGCTGTCTCCATCAGCGCTGCCTCTATCACCTCTTTCAGCGCTGTCTCTCTCACCTCTATCTGCGCTGCCTCTATCACCTCTTTCAGCGCTGTCTCTATCACCTCAATCAGCGCTGTCTCTATCACCTCGATCAGCGCTGTCTCTATCACCTCTTTCAGCGCTGTCTCTATCACCTCTTTCAGCGCTGTCTCTATCTCCTCTATCAGTGCTGTCTCTCTCACCTCTATCTGCGCTGCCTCTATCACCTCTTTCAGCGCTGTCTCTATCACCTCTTTCAGCGCTGTCTCTATCACCTCTGTCAGCGTTGCCTCTATCACCTCTTTCAGCGCTGCCTCTATCACCTCTATCAGCGCTGTCTCTATCACCTATTTCAGCGCTGCCTCTATCACCTCTTTCAGCGCTGCCTCAATCATCTCTATCAGCGCTGTCTCTATCACCTCTATCAGCGCTGTCTCTATCACCTCTTTCAGCGCTGCCTCTATCACCTCTATCAGCGCTGTCTCTATCACCTCTATCAGCGCTACCTCTATCACCTCTACCAGCGCTGTCTCTATCACCTCTTTCAGCGCTGTCTCTATCACCTCTTTCAGCGCTGTCTCTATCACCTCTCTCAGCGCTGCCTCTCTCTCCTCTATCAGCACTGTCTCTATCACCTCTATCAGCACTGTCTCTATCACCTCTATCAGCGCTGTCTCTATCACCTCTCTCAGCGCTGCCTCTATCTCCTCTATCAGCGTTGCCTCTATCACCTCTCACAGCACTGTCTCTATCACCTCTATCAGCACTGTCTCTATCACCTCTATCAGCGCTGTCTCTATCACTGCTATCAGCGATGCCTCTATCACCTCTCTCAGCGCTGCCTCTATCTCCTCTATCAGCGCTGCCTCTATCACCTCTATCAGCGCTGTCTCTATCACTGCTATCAGCGATGCCTCTATCACCTCTCTCAGCGCTGTATCTATCACCTCTATCAGCGCTGCCTCTATCACCTCTTTCAGCGCTGCCTCTATCACCTCTTTCAGCGCTGCCTCTATCAGCGCTGTCTCTATAACCTCTATCAGCGCTGTGTCTCTCACCTCTCTCAGCGCTGCCTCTACCTCCTCTATCAGCGCTGCCTCTATCACCTCTATCAGCGCTGTCTCTATCACTGCTATCAGCGATGCCTCTATCACCTCTCTCAGCGCTGTATCTATCACCTCTATCAGCGCTGTCTCAATCACCTCTTTCAGCGCTGCCTCTATCAGCTCTTTGAGCGCTGTCTCCATCACCTCTATCAGCGCTGCCTCTATCACCTCTATCAGCGCTGCCTCTATCAGCTCTTTCAGCGCTGTCTCTATCACCTCTATCAGCGCTGTCGCTATCACCTCTTTCAGCGCTGCCTCTATCACCTCTATCAGCGCTGCCTCTATCACCTCTATCAGCGCTGCCTCTATCAGCTCTTTCAGCGCTGTCTCTATCACCTCTATCAGCGCTGTCTCTATCACCTCTATCAGCGCTGCCTCCATCACCTGTATCAGCGCTGTCTCCATCACCTCTATCAGCGCTGTCTCTATCACCTCTATCAGCGCTGCCTCTATCACCTCCTTCAGCACTGTCTCTATCACCTCTATCAACGCTGTCTCTATCACCTCTTTCAGCGCTGTCTCTATCACCTCTATCAGCGCTGCATCTATCTCCTCTATCAGCACTGTTTCTGTCACCTCCTTCAGCACTGTCTCTATCACCTCCATCAGCGCTGTCTCTCTCACCTCTCTCAGCGCTGTCTCTCTCACCTCTCTCAGCGCTGCCTCTATCTCCTCTATCAGTGCTGCCTCTATCACCTCTATCAGCGCTGCCTCTATCACCTCTATCAGCGCTGTCTCTATCACCTCTATCAGCGCTGTCTCTATCACCTCTATCAGCGCTGTCTCTATCACCTCTATCAGCGCTGTCTCTATCACCTCTATCAGTGCTGTCTCTATCACCTCTTTCAGCGCTGCCTCCATTACCTCTTTCAGCGCTGTCTCTATCTCCTCTGTCAGCGCAGTCTCTATCACCTCTTTCAGCGCTGTCTCTATCACCTCTTTCAGCGCTGCCTCTATCACCTACTTCAGCACTGCCTCCATCACCTCTTTCAGCGCTGTCTCCATCACCTCTGTCAGCGTTGCCTCCATCACCTCTTTCAGCGCTGTCTCCATCAGCGCTGCCTCTATCACCTCTTTCAGCGCTGTCTCTCTCACCTCTATCTGCGCTGCCTCTATCACCTCTTTCAGCGCTGTCTCTATCACCTCTATCAGCGCTGTCTCTATCACCTCGATCAGCGCTGTCTCTATCACCTCTTTCAGCGCTGTCTCTATCACCTCTTTCAGCGCTGTCTCTATCTCCTCTATCAGTGCTGTCTCTCTCACCTCTATCTGCGCTGCCTCTATCACCTCTTTCAGCGCTGTCTCTATCACCTCTTTCAGCGCTGTCTCTATCACCTCTGTCAGCGTTGCCTCTATCACCTCTTTCAGCGCTGCCTCTATCACCTCTATCAGCGCTGTCTCTATCACCTATTTCAGCGCTGTCTCTATCACCTATTTCAGCGCTGCCTCAATCACCTCTATCAGCGCTGTCTCTATCACCTCTATCAGCGCTGTCTCTATCACCTCTTTCAGCGCTGCCTCTATCACCTCTATCAGCGCTGTCTCTATCACCTCTATCAGCGCTACCTCTATCACCTCTACCAGCGCTGTCTCTATCACCTCTTTCAGCGCTGTCTCTATCACCTCTATCAGCACTGTCTCTATCACCTCTATCAACGCTGTCTCTATCACCTCTTTCAGCGCTGTCTCTATCACCTCTATCAGCGCTGCCTCTATCTCCTCTATCAGCACTGTCTCTGTCACCTCATTCAGCACTGTCTCTATCACCTCTATCAGCGCTGTCTCTATCACCTCTATCAGCGCTGCCTCTATCACCTCTATCAGCACTGTCTCTGTCACCTCCTTCAGCACTGTCTCTATCACCTCTATCAGCGCTGTCTCTATCACCTCTATCAGCGCTGTCTCTATCACCTCTATCAGCGCTGTCTCTATCTCCTCTATCAGCGCTGCCTCGATCACCTCTATCAGCGCTGTCTCTATCACTGCTATCAGCGATGCCTCTATCACCTCTCTCAGCGCTGTATCTATCACCTCTATCAGCGCTGTCTCTATCACCTCTATCAGCGCTGTCTCTATCACCTCTATCAGCACTGTCTCTATCAGCACTGTCTCTATCACCTCTATCAGCGCTGTCTCTATCACCTCTATCAGCACTGTCTCTATCTCCTCTATCAGCGCTGTCTCCATCACCTCTATCAGCGCTGTCTCTATCACCTCTCTCAGCGCTGCCTCTCTCTCCTCTATCAGCACTGTCTCTATCACCTCTATCAGCACTGTCTCTATCACCTCTATCAGCGCTGTCTCTATCACCTCTCTCAGCGCTGCCTCTATCACCTCTATCAGCGCTGCCTCTATCACCTCTATCAGCGCTGTCTCTATCACTGCTATCAGCGATGCCTCTATCAACTCTCTCAGCGCTGCCTCTATCTCCTCTATCAGCGCTGCCTCTATCACCTCTATCAGCGCTGTCTCTATCACTGCTATCAGCGATGCCTCTATCACCTCTCTCAGCGCTGTATCTATCACCTCTATCAGCGCTGCCTCTATCACCTCTTTCAGCGCTGCCTCTATCACCTCTTTCAGCGCTGCCTCTATCAGCGCTGTCTCTATTACCTCTATCAGCACTGTGTCTCTCACCTCTCTCAGCGCTGCCTCTACCTCCTCTATCAGCGCTGCCTCTATCACCTCTATCAGCGCTGTCTCTATCACTGCTATCAGCGATGCCTCTATCACCTCTCTCAGCGCTGTATCTATCACCTCTATCAGCGCTGTCTCTATCACCTCTTTCAGCGCTGCCTCTATCAGCTCTTTGAGCGCTGTCTCCATCACCTCTATCAGCGCTGCCTCTATCACCTCTATCAGCGCTGCCTCTATCAGCTCTTTCAGCGCTGTCTCTATCACCTCTATCAGCGCTGTCTCTATCACCTCTATCAGCGCTGCCTCCATCACCTGTATCAGCGCTGTCTCCATCACCTCTATCAGCGCTGTCTCTATCACCTCTATCAGCGCTGCCTCTATCACCTCCTTCAGCACTGTCTCTATCACCTCTATCAACGCTGTCTCTATCACCTCTTTCAGCGCTGTCTCTATCACCTCTATCAGCGCTGCATCTATCTCCTCTATCAGCACTGTTTCTGTCACCTCCTTCAGCACTGTCTCTATCACCTCCATCAGCGCTGTCTCTCTCACCTCTCTCAGCGCTGTCTCTCTCACCTCTCTCAGCGCTGCCTCTATCTCCTCTATCAGTGCTGCCTCTATCACCTCTATCAGCGCTGCCTCTATCACCTCTATCAGCGCTGTCTCTATCACCTCTATCAGCGCTGTCTCTATCACCTCTATCAGCGCTGTCTCTATCACCTCTATCAGCGCTGTCTCTATCACCTCTATCAGCGCTGTCTCTATCACCTCTATCAGCGCTGTCTCTATCACCTCTATCAGCGCTGTCTCTATCACCTCTATCAGCGCTGTCTCTATCACCTCTATCAGCGCTGTCTGTATCACCTCTATCAGCGCTGCCTCCATTACCTCTTTCAGCGCTGTCTCTATCTCCTCTATCAGCGCAGTCTCTATCACCTCTTTCAGCGCTGTCTCTATCACCTCTTTCAGCGCTGCCTCTATCACCTACTTCAGCACTGCCTCCATCACCTCTTTCAGCGCTGTCTCCATCACCTCTTTCAGCGCTGTCTCTATCACCTCTATCAGCGCTGCCTCTATCACCTACTTCAGCACTGCCTCCATCACCTCTTTCAGCGCTGTCTCCATCACCTCTGTCAGCGTTGCCTCCATCACCTCTTTCAGCGCTGTCTCCATCACCTCTTTCAGCGCTGTCTCCATCTGCGCTGCCTCTATCACCTCTTTCAGCGCTGTCTCTATCACCTCTATCAGCGCTGTCTCTATCACCTCTATCAGCGCTGTCTCTATCACCTCTTTCAGCGCTGTCTCTATCACCTCTTTCAGCGCTGTCTCTATCTCCTCTATCAGTGCTGTCTCTCTCACCTCTATCTGCGCTGCCTCTATCACCTCTTTCAGCGCTGTCTCTATCACCTCTTTCAGCGCTGTCTCTATCACCTCTGTCAGCGTTGCCTCTATCACCTCTTTCAGCGCTGCCTCTATCACCTCTATCAGCGCTGTCTCTATCACCTATTTCAGCGCTGCCTCTATCACCTCTTTCAGCGCTGCCTCAATCATCTCTATCAGCGCTGTCTCTATCACCTCTATCAGCGCTGTCTCTATCACCACTTTCAGCGCTGCCTCTATCACCTCTATCAGCGCTGTCTCTATCACCTCTATCAGCGCTACCTCTATCACCTCTATCAGCGCTGTCTCTATCACCTCTTTCAGCGCTGTCTCTATCACCTCTATCAGCACTGTCTCTATCACCTCTGTCAACGCTGTCTCTATCACCTCTTTCAGCGCTGTCTCCATCACCTCTATCAGCGCTGCCTCTATCTCCTCTATCAGCACTGTCTCTGTCACCTCTATCAGCACTGTCGCTGTCACCTCCTTCAGCAATGTCTCTATCACCTCTATCAGCGCTGTCTCTATCACCTCTATAAGCGCTGTCTCTATCACCTCTATCAGCGCTGTCTCTATCTCCTCTATCAGCGCTGCCTCTATCACCTCTATCAGCGCTGT
This sequence comes from Heptranchias perlo, assembly GCF_035084215.1. Lineage (NCBI taxonomy): Eukaryota > Metazoa > Chordata > Chondrichthyes > Hexanchiformes > Hexanchidae > Heptranchias > Heptranchias perlo. The sequence goes on from NW_027139671.1 coordinate 33,776, forward strand.
CTCTATCACTGCTATCAGCGATGCCTCTATCACCTCTCTCAGCGCTGTATCTATCACCTCTCTCAGCGCTGTATCTATCACCTCTATCAGCGCTGTCTCTATCACCTCTATCAGCGCTGTCTCTATCACCTCTATCAGCACTGTCTCTATCACCTCTATCAGCGCTGTCTCTATCACCTCTATCAGCGCTGTCTCTATCACCTCTATCAGCACTGTCTCTATCTCCTCTATCAGCGCTGTCTCCATCACCTCTATCAGCGCTGTCTCTATCACCTCTCTCAGCGCTGCATCTATCTCCTCTATCAGCACTGTCTCTATCACCTCTATCAGCACTGTCTCTATCACCTCTATCAGCGCTGTCTCTATCACCTCTCTCAGCGCTGCCTCTATCACCTCTATCAGCGCTGTCTCTATCACTGCTATCAGCGATGCCTCTATCACCTCTCTCAGCGCTGTATCTATCACCTCTATCAGCGCTGCCTCTATCACCTCTATCAGCGCTGTCTCTATCACTGCTATCAGCGATGCCTCTATCACTGCTATCAGCGATGCCTCTATCACCTCTCTCAGCGCTGCCTCTATCTCCTCTATCAGCGCTGCCTCTATCACCTCTATCAGCGCTGTCTCTATCACTGCTATCAGCGATGCCTCTATCACCTCTCTCAGCGCTGTATCTATCTCCTCTATCAGCGCTGCCTCTATCACCTCTATCAGCGCTGTCTCTATCACTGCTATCAGCGATGCCTCTATCACCTCTCTCAGCGCTGTATCTATCACCTCTATCAGCGCTGCCTCTATCACCTCTTTCAGCGCTGCCTCTATCAACTCTTTCAGCGCTGCCTCTATCAGCGCTGTCTCTATCACCTCTATCAGCGCTGTCTCGATCACTGCTATCAGCGATGCCTCGATCACCTCTCTCAGCACTGTATCTATCACCTCTATCAGCGCTGTCTCTATCACCTCTTTCAGCGCTGCCTCTATCAGCTCTTTCAGTGCTGTCTCCATCACCTCTATCAGTGCTGCCTCTATCACCTCTATCAGCGCTGCCTCTATCAGCTCTTTCAGCGCTGTCTCTATCACCTCTATCAGCGCTGTCGCTATCACCTCTTTCAGCGCTGTCTCTATCACTGCTATCAGCGATGCCTCTATCACCTCTCTCAGCGCTGTATCTATCACCTCTATCAGCGCTGTCTCTATCACCTCTTTCAGCGGTGCCTCTATCAGCTCTTTCAGCGCTGTCTCCATCACCTCTATCAGCGCTGCCTCTCTCACCTCTATCTGCGCTGCCTCTATCACCTCTTTCAGCGCTGTCTCTATCACCTCTATCAGCGCTGTCTCTATCACCTCTATCAGCGCTGTCTCTATCACCTCTTTCAGCGCTGTCTCTATCACCTCTTTCAGCGCTGTCTCTATCTCCTCTTTCAGCGCTGCCTCTATCACCTCTATCAGCGCTGTCTCTATCACCTATTTCAGCGCTGCCTCTATCACCTCTTTCAGCGCTGCCTCAATCATCTCTATCAGCGCTGTCTCTATCACCTCTATCAGCGCTGTCTCTATCACCTCTTTCAGCGCTGCCTCTATCACCTCTATCAGCGCTGTCTCTATCACCTCTATCAGCGCTACCTCGATCACCTCTATCAGCGCTGTCTCTATCACCTTTCAGCGCTGTCTCTATCACCTCTATCAGCACTGTCTCTATCACCTCTATCAACGCTGTCTCTATCACCTCTTTCAGCGCTGTCTCTATAACCTCTATCAGCGCTGCCTCTATCTCCTCTATCAGCACTGTCTCTGTCACCTCAATCAGCACTGTCTCTATCACCTCTATCAGCGCTGTCTCTATCACCTCTATCTGCGCTGCCTCTATCACCTCTTTCAGCGCTGTCTCTATCACCTCTTTCAGCGCTGTCTCTATCACCTCTGTCAGCGTTGCCTCTATCACCTCTTTCAGCGCTGCCTCTATCACCTCTATCAGCGCTGTCTCTATCACCTATTTCAGCGCTGCCTCTATCACCTCTTTCAGCGCTGCCTCAATCATCTCTATCAGCGCTGTCTCTATCACCTCTATCAGCGCTGTCTCTATCACCACTTTCAGCGCTGCCTCTATCACCTCTATCAGCGCTGTCTCTATCACCTCTATCAGCGCTACCTCTATCACCTCTATCAGCGCTGTCTCTATCACCTCTTTCAGCGCTGTCTCTATCACCTCTATCAGCACTGTCTCTATCACCTCTATCAACGCTGTCTCTATCACCTCTTTCAGCGCTGTCTCCATCACCTCTATCAGCGCTGCCTCTATCTCCTCTATCAGCACTGTCTCTATCACCTCTATCAGCACTGTCGCTGTCACCTCCTTCAGCAATGTCTCTATCACCTCTATCAGCGCTGTCTCTATCACCTCGAAAAGCGCTGTCTCTATCACCTCTATCAGCGCTGTCTCTATCTCCTCTATCAGCGCTGCCTCTATCACCTCTATCAGCGCTGTCTCTATCACTGCTATCAGCGATGCCTCTATCACCTCTCTCAGCGCTGTATCTATCACCTCTCTCAGCGCTGTATCTATCACCTCGATCAGCGCTGTCTCTATCACCTCTATCAGCGCTGTCTCTATCACCTCTATCAGCACTGTCTCTATCACCTCTATCAGCGCTGTCTCTATCCCCTCTATCAGCGCTGTCTCTATCACCTCTATCAGCACTGTCTCTATCTCCTCTATCAGCGCTGTCTCCATCACCTCTATCAGCGCTGTCTCTATCACCTCTCTCAGCGCTGCATCTATCTCCTCTATCAGCACTGTCTCTATCACCTCTATCAGCACTGTCTCTATCACCTCTATCAGTGCTGTCTCTATCACCTCTCTCAGCGCTGCCTCTATCACCTCTATCAGCGCTGTCTCTATCACTGCTATCAGCGATGCCTCTATCACCTCTCTCAGCGCTGTATCTATCACCTCGATCAGCGCTGCCTCTATCACCTCTATCAGCGCTGTCTCTATCACTGCTATCAGCGATGCCTCTATCACCTCTCTCAGCGCTGCCTCTATCTCCTCTATCAGCGCTGCCTCTATCACCTCTATCAGCGCTGTCTCTATCACTGCTATCAGCGATGCCTCTATCACCTCTCTCAGCGCTGTATCTATCACCTCTATCAGCGCTGCCTCTATCACCTCTTTCAGCGCTGCCTCTATCACCTCTTTCAGCGCTGCCTCTATCAGCGCTGTCTCTATCACCTCTATCAGCGCTGTCTCGATCACTGCTATCAGCGATGCCTCGATCACCTCTCTCAGCGCTGTATCTATCACCTCTATCAGCGCTGTCTCTATCACCTCTTTCAGCGCTGCCTCTATCAGCTCTTTCAGTGCTGTCTCCATCACCTCTATCAGTGCTGCCTCTATCACCTCTATCAGCGCTGCCTCTATCAGCTCTTTCAGCGCTGTCTCTATCACCTCTATCAGCGCTGTCGCTATCACCTCTTTCAGCGCTGTCTCTATCACTGCTATCAGCGATGCCTCTATCACCTCTCTCAGCGCTGTATCTATCACCTCTATCAGCGCTGTCTCTATCACCTCTTTCAGCGGTGCCTCTATCAGCTCTTTCAGCGCTGTCTCCATCACCTCTATCAGCGCTGCCTCTCTCACCTCTATCTGCGCTGCCTCTATCACCTCTTTCAGCGCTGTCTCTATCACCTCTATCAGCGCTGTCTCTATCACCTCTATCAGCGCTGTCTCTATCACCTCTTTCAGCGCTGTCTCTATCACCTCTTTCAGCGCTGTCTCTATCACCTCTTTCAGCGCTGTCTCTATCACCTCTTTCAGCGCTGTCTCTATCTCCTCTTTCAGCGCTGCCTCTATCACCTCTATCAGCGCTGTCTCTATCACCTCTTTCAGCGCTGCCTCTATCATCTCTATCAGCGCTGTCTCTATCACCTCTATCAGCGCTGTCTCTATCACCTCTTTCAGCGCTGCCTCTATCACCTCTATCAGCGCTGTCTCTATCACCTCTATCAGCGCTACCTCGATCACCTCTATCAGCGCTGTCTCTATCACCTTTCAGCGCTGTCTCTATCACCTCTATCAGCACTGTCTCTATCACCTCTATCAACGCTGTCTCTATCACCTCTTTCAGCGCTGTCTCTATCACCTCTATCAGCGCTGCCTCTATCTCCTCTATCAGCACTATCTCTGTCACCTCAATCAGCACTGTCTCTATCACCTCTATCAGCGCTGTCTCTATCACCTCTATCAGCGCTGCCTCTATCACCTACTTCAGCACTGCCTCCATCACCTCTTTCAGCGCTGTCTCCATCACCTCTGTCAGCGTTGCCTCCATCACCTCTTTCAGCGCTGTCTCTCTCACCTATTTCTGCGCTGCCTCTATCACCTCTTTCAGCGCTGTCTCTATCACCTCTATCAGCGCTGTCTCTATCAACTCTATCAGCGCTGTCTCTATCACCTCTATCAGCGCTGTCTCTATCACCTCTTTCAGCGCTGTCTCTATCACCTCTTTCAGCGCTGCCTCTATCACCTCTGTCTCTATCACCTATTTCAGCGCTGCCTCTATCACCTCTATCAGCGCTGTCTCTATCACCTCTTTCAGCGCTGTCTCTATCACCTCTTTCAGCGCTGCCTCTATCGCCTCTATCAACGCTGTCTCTATCACCTCTATCACCGCTGCCTCTATCACCTCTTTCAGCGCTGCCTCTATCACCTCTTTCAGCGCTGCCTCTATCACCTCAATCAGCGCTGTCTCTTTCACCTCCATCAGCGCTGCCTCTATCACCTCGATCAGCGCTGTCTCTATCACCTCTGTCAGCGCTGTCTCTTTCACCTCCATCAGCGCTGTCTCTATCACCTCTATCAGCGCTGCCTCTATCACCTCTATCAGCGCTGTCTCTATCACCTCTTTCATCGCTGTCTCTATCACCTCTATCTGCGCTGCCTCTGTCACCTCTATCAGCGCTGCCTCTATCACCTCTATCAGCGCTGCCTCTATCACCTCTATCAGCGCTGTCTCTATCACCTCTTTCAGCGCTGTCTCTATCACCTCTTTCAGCGCTGCCTCTATCGCCTCTATCACCTCTATCAGCGCTGTCTCCATCACGTCTTTCAGCGCTGCCTCTATCACCTCTATCAGCGCTGTCTCTATCACCTCTATCAGTGCTGTCTCTATAAATTCTTTCAGCACTGCCTCTATCACCTCTTTCAGTGCTGCCTCTATCACCTCTATCAGCGCTGTCTCCATCACCTCCTTCAGCGCTGTCTCTATCACCTCTATCACTGCTGTCTCCATAATCTCTTTCAGCACTGCCTCTATCACCTCTTTCAGCGCTGCCTCTATCACCTCTATCAGCGCTGCCTCCATCACCTCTATCAGCGCTGTATCTATCACCTCTTTCAGCGCTGCCTCTGTCACCTCTTTCAGCACTGTCTCTATCACCTCTATCAGCGCTGTCTCTATCACCTCTATCAGCGCTGTCTCTATCACTGCTATCAGCGATGCCTCTATCACCTCTCTCAGCGCTGTATCTATCACCTCTATCAGCGCTTTCTCTATCACCTCTTTCAGCGCTGCCTCTATCACCTCTTTCAGCGCTGCCTCTATCAGCGCTGTCTCTATCACCTCTATCAGCGCTGTCTCTATCACTGCTATCAGCGATGCCTCTATCACCTCTATCAGCGCTGTCTCTATCACCTCTATCAGCGCTGTCGCTATCACCTCTTTCAGCGCTGCCTCTATCACCTCTATCAGCGCTGTCTCCATCACCTCTATCAGCACTGTCTCTATCACCTCTATCAGCGCTGTCTCTCTCACCTCTCTCAGCGCTGCATCTATCTCCTCTATCAGCGCTGCGTCTATCACGTCTATCAGCACTGTCTCTATCACCTCTATCAACGCTGTCTCTATCACCTCTTTCAGCGCTGTCTCTATCACCTCTATCAGCGCTGCCTCTATCTCCTCTATCAGCACTGTTTCTGTCACCTCCTTCAGCACTGTCTCTATCACCTCTATCAGCGCTGTCTCTATCACCTCTATCAGCGATGCCTCTATCACCTCTATCAGCACTCTCGCTGTCACCTCCTTCAGCACTGTCTCTATCACCTCCATCAGCGCTGTCTCTGTCACCTCTTTCAGCGCTGTCTCTATCACCTCTATCAGCGCTGTCTCTATCTCCTCTATCAGCGCTGCCTCTATCACCTCTATCAGCGCTGTCTCTATCACTGCTATCAGCGATGCCTCTATCACCTCTCTCAGCGCTGTATCTATCACCTCTATCAGCGCTGTCTCTATCACCTCTATCAGCGCTGTCTCTATCACCTCTATCAGCACTGTCTCTATCACCTCTACCAGCGCTGTCTCTATCACCTCTATCAGCGCTGTCTCTATCACCTCTATCAGCACTGTCTCTATCTCCTCTATCAGCGCTGTCTCCATCACCTCTATCAGCGCTGTCTCTATCACCTCTCTCAGCGCTGCATCTATCTCCTCTATCAGCACTGTCTCTATCACCTCTATCAGCACTGTCTCTATCACCTCTATCAGCGCTGTCTCTCTCACCTCTATCAGCGCTGTCTCTATCACCTCTCTCAGCGCTGCCTCTATCACCTCTATCAGCGCTGTCTCTATCACTGCTATCAGCGATGCCTCTATCACCTCTCTCAGCGCTGTATCTATCACCTCTATCAGCGCTGCCTCTATCACCTCTATCAGCGCTGTCTCTATCACTGCTATCAGCGATGCCTCTATCACCTCTCTCAGCGCTGCCTCTATCTCCTCTATCAGCGCTGCCTCTATCACCTCTATCAGCGCTGTCTCTATCACTGCTATCAGCGATGCCTCTATCACCTCTCTCAGCGCTGTATCTATCACCTCTATCAGCGCTGCCTCTATCACCTCTTTCAACGCTGCCTCTATCACCTCTTTCAGCGCTGCCTCTATCAGCGCTGTCTCTATCACCTCTATCAGCGCTGCCTCTATCAGCTCTTTCAGCGCTGTCTCTATCACCTCTATCAGCGCTGTCGCTATCACCTCTTTCAGCGCTGTCTCTATCACTGCTATCAGCGATGCCTCTATCACCTCTCTCAGCGCTGTATCTATCACCTCTATCAGCGCTGTCTCTATCACCTCTTTCAGCGCTGCCTCTATCAGCTCTTTCAGCGCTGTCTCCATCACCTCTTTCAGCGCTGCCTCTCTCACCTCTATCTGCGCTGCCTCTATCACCTCTTTCAGCGCTGTCTCTATCACCTCTATCAGCGCTGTCTCTATCACCTCTATCAGCGCTGTCTCTATCACCTCTTTCAGCGCTGTCTCTATCACCTCTTTCAGCGCTGTCTCTATCTCCTCTATCAGTGCTGTCTCTCTCACCTCTATCTGCGCTGCCTCTATCACCTCTTTCAGCGCTGTCTCTATCACCTCTTTCAGCGCTGTCTCTATCACCTCTGTCAGCGTTGCCTCTATCACCGCTTTCAGCGCTGCCTCTATCACCTCTATCAGCGCTGTCTCTATCACCTATTTCAGCGCTGCCTCTATCACCTCTTTCAGCGCTGCCTCAATCATCTCTATCAGCGCTGTCTCTATCACCTCTATCAGCGCTGTCTCTATCACCTCTTTCAGCGCTGCCTCTATCACCTCTATCAGCGCTGTCTCTATCACCTCTATCAGCGCTACCTCGATCACCTCTATCAGCGCTGTCTCTATCACCTCTTTCAGCGCTGTCTCTATCACCTCTATCAGCACTGTCTCTATCACCTCTATCAACGCTGTCTCTATCACCTCTTTCAGCGCTGTCTCTATCACCTCTATCAGCGCTGCCTCTATCTCCTCTATCAGCACTGTCTCTGTCACCTCAATCAGCACTGTCTCTATCACCTCTATCAGCGCTGTCTCTATCACCTCTATCAGCGCTGCCTCTATCACCTACTTCAGCACTGCCTCCATCACCTCTTTCAGCGCTGTCTCCATCACCTCTGTCAGCGTTGCCTCCATCACCTCTTTCAGCGCTGTCTCTCTCACCTATTTCTGCGCTGCCTCTATCACCTCTTTCAGCGCTGTCTCTATCACCTCTATCAGCGCTGTCTCTATCAACTCTATCAGCGCTGTCTCTATCACCTCTATCAGCGCTGTCTCTATCACCTCTTTCAGCGCTGTCTCTATCACCTCTTTCAGCGCTGCCTCTATCACCTCTGTCTCTATCACCTATTTCAGCGCTGCCTCTATCACCTCTATCAGCGCTGTCTCTATCACCTCTTTCAGCGCTGTCTCTATCACCTCTTTCAGCGCTGCCTCTATCGCCTCTATCAACGCTGTCTCTATCACCTCTATCACCGCTGCCTCTATCACCTCTTTCAGCGCTGCCTCTATCACCTCTTTCAGCGCTGCCTCTATCACCTCAATCAGCGCTGTCTCTTTCACCTCCATCAGCGCTGCCTCTATCACCTCGATCAGCGCTGTCTCTATCACCTCTGTCAGCGCTGTCTCTTTCACCTCCATCAGCGCTGTCTCTATCACCTCTATCAGCGCTGCCTCTATCACCTCTATCAGCGCTGTCTCTATCACCTCTTTCATCGCTGTCTCTATCACCTCTATCTGCGCTGCCTCTGTCACCTCTATCAGCGCTGCCTCTATCACCTCTATCAGCGCTGCCTCTATCACCTCTATCAGCGCTGTCTCTATCACCTCTTTCAGCGCTGTCTCTATCACCTCTTTCAGCGCTGCCTCTATCGCCTCTATCACCTCTATCAGCGCTGTCTCCATCACGTCTTTCAGCGCTGCCTCTATCACCTCTATCAGCGCTGTCTCTATCACCTCTATCAGTGCTGTCTCTATAAACTCTTTCAGCACTGCCTCTATCACCTCTTTCAGTGCTGCCTCTATCACCTCTATCAACGCTGTCTCCATCACCTCCTTCAGCGCTGTCTCTATCACCTCTATCACTGCTGTCTCCATAATCTCTTTCAGCACTGCCTCTATCACCTCTTTCAGCGCTGCCTCTATCACCTCTATCAGCGCTGCCTCTATCACCTCTATCAGCGCTGTATCTATCACCTCTTTCAGCGCTGCCTCTGTCACCTCTTTCAGCACTGTCTCTATCACCTCTATCAGCGCTGTCTCTATCACCTCTATCAGCGCTGTCTCTATCACTGCTATCAGCGATGCCTCTATCACCTCTCTCAGCGCTGTATCTATCACCTCTATCAGCGCTTTCTCTATCACCTCTTTCAGCGCTGCCTCTATCACCTCTTTCAGCGCTGCCTCTATCAGCGCTGTCTCTATCACCTCTATCAGCGCTGTCTCTATCACTGCTATCAGCGATGCCTCTATCACCTCTATCAGCGCTGTCTCTATCACCTCTATCAGCGCTGTCGCTATCACCTCTTTCAGCGCTGCCTCTATCACCTCTATCAGCGCTGTCTCCATCACCTCTATCAGCACTGTCTCTATCACCTCTATCAGCGCTGTCTCTCTCACCTCTCTCAGCGCTGCATCTATCTCCTCTATCAGCGCTGCGTCTATCACGTCTATCAGCACTGTCTCTATCACCTCTATCAACGCTGTCTCTATCACCTCTTTCAGCGCTGTCTCTATCACCTCTATCAGCGCTGCCTCTATCTCCTCTATCAGCACTGTTTCTGTCACCTCCTTCAGCACTGTCTCTATCACCTCTATCAGCGCTGTCTCTATCACCTCTATCAGCGATGCCTCTATCACCTCTATCAGCACTCTCGCTGTCACCTCCTTCAGCACTGTCTCTATCACCTCCATCAGCGCTGTCTCTGTCACCTCTTTCAGCGCTGTCTCTATCACCTCTATCAGCGCTGTCTCTATCTCCTCTATCAGCGCTGCCTCTATCACCTCTATCAGCGCTGTCTCTATCACTGCTATCAGCGATGCCTCTATCACCTCTCTCAGCGCTGTATCTATCACCTCTATCAGCGCTGTCTCTATCACCTCTATCAGCGCTGTCTCTATCACCTCTATCAGCACTGTCTCTATCACCTCTACCAGCGCTGTCTCTATCACCTCTATCAGCGCTGTCTCTATCACCTCTATCAGCACTGTCTCTATCTCCTCTATCAGCGCTGTCTCCATCACCTCTATCAGCGCTGTCTCTATCACCTCTCTCAGCGCTGCATCTATCTCCTCTATCAGCACTGTCTCTATCACCTCTATCAGCACTGTCTCTATCACCTCTATCAGCGCTGTCTCTCTCACCTCTATCAGCGCTGTCTCTATCACCTCTCTCAGCGCTGCCTCTATCACCTCTATCAGCGCTGTCTCTATCACTGCTATCAGCGATGCCTCTATCACCTCTCTCAGCGCTGTATCTATCACCTCTATCAGCGCTGCCTCTATCACCTCTATCAGCGCTGTCTCTATCACTGCTATCAGCGATGCCTCTATCACCTCTCTCAGCGCTGCCTCTATCTCCTCTATCAGCGCTGCCTCTATCACCTCTATCAGCGCTGTCTCTATCACTGCTATCAGCGATGCCTCTATCACCTCTCTCAGCGCTGTATCTATCACCTCTATCAGCGCTGCCTCTATCACCTCTTTCAACGCTGCCTCTATCACCTCTTTCAGCGCTGCCTCTATCAGCGCTGTCTCTATCACCTCTATCAGCGCTGCCTCTATCAGCTCTTTCAGCGCTGTCTCTATCACCTCTATCAGCGCTGTCGCTATCACCTCTTTCAGCGCTGTCTCTATCACTGCTATCAGCGATGCCTCTATCACCTCTCTCAGCGCTGTATCTATCACCTCTATCAGCGCTGTCTCTATCACCTCTTTCAGCGCTGCCTCTATCAGCTCTTTCAGCGCTGTCTCCATCACCTCTATCAGCGCTGCCTCTCTCACCTCTATCTGCGCTGCCTCTATCACCTCTTTCAGCGCTGTCTCTATCACCTCTATCAGCGCTGTCTCTATCACCTCTTTCAGCGCTGCCTCTATCACCTCTATCAGCGCTGTCTCTATCACCTCTATCAGCGCTACCTCGATCACCTCTATCAGCGCTGTCTCTATCACCTCTTTCAGCGCTGTCTCTATCACCTCTATCAGCACTGTCTCTATCACCTCTATCAACGCTGTCTCTATCACCTCTTTCAGCGCTGTCTCTATCACCTCTATCAGCGCTGCCTCTATCTCCTCTATCAGCACTGTCTCTGTCACCTCAATCAGCACTGTCTCTATCACCTCTATCAGCGCTGTCTCTATCACCTCTATCAGCGCTGCCTCTATCACCTACTTCAGCACTGCCTCCATCACCTCTTTCAGCGCTGTCTCCATCACCTCTGTCAGCGTTGCCTCCATCACCTCTTTCAGCGCTGTCTCCATCAGCGCTGCCTCTATCACCTCTTTCAGCGCTGTCTCTCTCACCTCTATCTGCGCTGCCTCTATCACCTCTTTCAGCGCTGTCTCTATCACCTCTATCAGCACTGTCTCTGTCACCTCCTTCAGCACTGTCTCTATCACCTCGATCAGCGCTGTCTCTCTCACCTCTTTCAGCGCTGTCTCTATCACCTCTTTCAGCGCTGTCTCTATCACCTCTTTCAGCGCTGCCTCTATCACCTCTATCAGCGCTGTCTCTATCACCTCTTTCAGCGCTGTCTCTATCACCTCTTTCGGCGCTGCCTCTATCACCTCTATCAACGCTGTCTCTATCACCTCTATCACCGCTGCCTCTATCACCTCTTTCAGCGCTGTCTCTATCACCTCTTTCAGTGCTGTCTCTATCACCTCTATCAGAGCTGCCTCTATCACCTCTTTCAGCGCTGCCTCTATCACCTCAATCAGCGCTGTCTCTTTCACCTCCATCAGCGCTGCCTCTATCACCTCGATCAGCGCTGTCTCTATCACCTCTGTCAGCGCTGTCTCTTTCACCTCCATCAGCGCTGTCTCTATCACCTCTATCAGCGCTGTCTCTATCACCTCTTTCAGCGCTGTCTCTATCACCTCTATCTGCGCTGCCTCTGTCACCTCTGTCAGCGCTGCCTCTATCACCTCTATCAGCGCTGCCTCTATCACCTCTATCAGCGCTGTCTCTATCACCTCTTTCAGCGCTGTCTCTATCACCTCTTTCAGCGCTGCCTCTATCACCTCTATCAGCGCTGTCTCCATCACGTCTTTCAGCGCTGCCTCTATCACCTCTATCAGCGCTGTCTCTAGCACCTCTATCAGCGCTGCCTCTATCACCTCTATCAGCGCTGTCTCTATCACCTTTATCAGTGCTGTCTCTATAACCTCTTTCAGCACTGCCTCTATCACCTCTTTCAGTGCTGCCTCTATCACCTCTTTCAGTGCTGCCTCTATCACCTCTATCAGCGCTGTCTCCATCACCTCCTTCAGCGCTGTCTCTATCACCTCTATCACTGCTGTCTCTATAACCTCTTTCAGCACTGCCTCTATCACCTCTTTCAGCGCTGCCTCTATCACCTCTATCAGCGCTGCCTCCATCACCTCTATCAGCGCTGTATCTATCACCTCTTTCAGCGCTGCCTCTGTCACCTCTTTCAGCACTGTCTCTATCACCTCTATCAGCGCTGTCTCTCTCACCTCTATCAGCGCTGTCTCTATCACTGCTATCAGCGATGCCTCTATCACCTCTCTCAGCGCTGTATCTATCACCTCTATCAGCGCTTTCTCTATCACCTCTTTCAGCGCTGCCTCTATCACCTCTTTCAGCGCTGCCTCTATCAGCGCTGTCTCTATCACCTTTATCAGCGCTGTCTCTATCACTGCTATCAGCGATGCCTCTATCACCTCTATCAGCGCTGTCTCTATCACCTCTATCAGCGCTGTCGCTATCACCTCTTTCAGCGCTGCCTCTATCACCTCTATCAGCGCTGTCTCCATCACCTCTATCAGCACTGTCTCTATCACCTCTTTCAGCGCTGTCTCTATCACCTCTCTCAGCGCTGCATCTATCTCCTCTATCAGCGCTGCGTCTATCACCTCCTTCAGCACTGTCTCTATCACCTCTATCAGCGCTGTCTCTCTCACCTCTCTCAGCGCTGCATCTATCTCCTCTATCAGCGCTGCGTCTATCACCTCTATCAGCGCTGTCTCTATCACCTCTACCAGCGCTGTCTCTATCACCTCTATCAGCGCTGCCTCTATCACCTCTTTCAGCGCTGCCTCTATCACCTCTATCAGCGCTGTCTCTATCACCTCTTTCAGCGCTGTCTCTATCACCTCTTTCGGCGCTGCCTCTATCACCTCTGTCTCTATCACCTATTTCAGCGCTGCCTCTATCACCTCTATCAGCGCTGTCTCTATCACCTCTTTCAGCGCTGTCTCTATCACCTCTTTCAGCGCTGCCTCTATCACCTCTATCAACGCTGTCTCTATCACCTCTATCACCGCTGCCTCTATCACCGCTTTCAGCGCTGTCTCTATCACCTCTTTCAGTGCTGTCTCTATCACCTCTATCAGAGCTGCCTCTATCACCTCTTTCAGCGCTGCCTCTATCACCTCAATCAGCGCTGTCTCTTTCACCTCCATCACGCTGCCTCTATCACCTCGATCAGCGCTGTCTCTATCACCTCTCTCAGCGCTGTCTCTTTCACCTCCATCAGCGCTGTCTCTATCACCTCTATCAGTGCTGTCTCTATCACCTCCATCAGCGCTGTCTCTATCACCTCCATCAGCGCTGTCTCTATCACCTCTATCAGCGCTGCCTCTATCACCTCTATCAGCGCTGTCTCCATCACCTCCATCAGCGCTGTCTCCATCACCTCCTTCAGCGCTGTCTCTATCACCTCTATCAGCGCTGTCTCTATCACCTCTGTCAGCACTGCCTCTATCAACTCGATCAGCGCTGTCTCTATCACCTCTATCAGCGCTGCCTCTATCACCTCTATCAGAGCTGTCTCTATCACCTCTATCAGCGCTGCCTCTATCACCTCCATCAGCGCTGTCTCTATCACCTCTATCAGCGCTGCCTCTATCACCTCTATCAGCGCTGTCTCTATCACCTCCATCAGCGCTGTCTCCATCACCTCCTTCAGCGCTGCCTCTATCACCTCTATCAGCGCTGTCTCTATCACCTCTGTCAGCACTGCCTCCATCAACTCGATCAGCGCTGTCTCTATCACCTCTATCAGCGCTGCCTCTATCACCTCTATCAGAGCTGTCTCTATCACCTCTTTCAGCGCTGTCTCTATCACCTCTATCAGCGCTGCCTCTGTCACCTCTATCAGCGCTGCCTCTATCACCTCTATCAGCGCTGCCTCTATCACCTCTATCAGCGCTGCCTCTATCACCTCAATCAGCGCTGTCTCTATCACCTCTTTCAGCGCTGTCTCTATCACCTCTTTCAGCGCTGCCTCTATCACCTCTATCAGCGCTGTCTCCATCACGTCTTTCAGCGCTGCCTCTATCACCTCTATCAGCGCTGTCTCTATCACCTCTATCAGCGCTGCCTCTATCACCTCTATCAGCGCTGTCTCTATCACCTCTATCAGTGCTGTCTCTATAACCTCTTTCAGCACTGCCTCTATCACCTCTTTCAGTGCTGCCTCTATCACCTCTATCAGCGCTGTCTCCATCACCTCCTTCAGCGCTGTCTCTATCACCTCTATCACTGCTGTCTCTATAACTTCTTTCAGCACTGCCTCTATCACCTCTTTCAGTGCTGCCTCTATCACCTCTATCAGCGCTGTCTCCATCACCTCCTTCAGCGCTGTCTCTATCACCTCTATCACTGCTGTCTCTATAACTTCTTTCAGCGCTGTCTCTATCACCTCTATCAGTGCTGTCTCTATAACCTCTTTCAGCACTGCCTCTATCACCTCTTTCAGTGCTGCCTCTATCACCTCTATCAGCGCTGTCTCCATCACCTCCTTCAGCGCTGTCTCTATCACCTCTATCACTGCTGTCTCTATAACTTCTTTCAGCACTGCCTCTGTCACCTCTTTCAGCACTGTCTCTATCACCTCTATGAGCGCTGTCTCTATCACCTCTATGAGCGCTGTCTCTATCACCTCTATCAGCGCTGTCTCTATCACTGCTATCAGCGATGCCTCTATCACCTCTCTCAGCGCTGGATCTATCACCTCTATCAGCGCTTTCTCTATCACCTCTTTCAGCGCTGCCTCTATCACCTCTTTCAGCGCTGCCTCTATCAGCGCTGTCTCTATCACCTCTATCAGCGCTGTCTCTATCACCTCTATCAGCGCTGTCTCTATCACTGCTATCAGCGATGCCTCTATCACCTCTATCAGCGCTGTCTCTATCACCTCTATCAGCGCTGTCGCTATCACCTCTTTCAGCGCTGCCTCTATCACCTCTATCAGCGCTGTCTCCATCACCTCTATCAGCACTGTCTCTATCACCTCTATCAGCGCTATCTCTCTCACCTCTCTCAGCGCTGCATCTATCTCCTCTATCAGCGTTGCGTCTATCACGTCTATCAGCGCTGCCTCTATCACCTCTATCAGTGCTGTCTCTATCACCTCTATCAGCGCTGCCTCCATTACCTCTTTCAGCGCTGTCTCTATCACCTCTCTCAGCGCTGCGTCTATCACCTCCTTCAGCACTGTCTCTATCACCTCAATCAGCGCTGTCTCTCTCACCTCTCTCAGCGCTGCATCTATCTCCTCTATCAGCGCTGCGTCTATCACCTCTATCAGCGCTGCCTCTATCACCTCTATCAGCGCTGTCTCTATCACCTCTATCAGCGCTGTCTCTATCACCTCTATCAGCGCTGTCTCTATCACCTCTATCAGTGCTGTCTCTATCACCTCCATCAGCGCTGCCTCCATTACTTCTATCAGCACTGTCTCTATCACCTCTATCAGCGCTGTCTCTATCACCTCTATCAGCGCTGTCTCTATCACCTCTACCAGCGCTGTCTCTATCACCTCTATCAGCGCTGCCTCTATCACCTCTTTCAGCGCTGCCTCTATCACCTCGATCAGCGCTGTCTCTATCACCTCTGTCAGCGCTGCCTCTATCACCTCTATCAGCGCTGCATCTATCACCTCTATCAGCGCTGTCTCTATCTCCTCTATCAGCGCAGTCTCTATCACCTCTATCAGCGCTGTCTCTATCTCCTCTATCAGCGCAGTCTCTATCATCTCGATCAGAACTGCCTCTATCACCTCATTCAGCGCTGCCTCGATCACCTCTTTCAGCACTGCCTCTATCACCTCTTTCAGCGCTGCCTCTATCACCTCTATCAGCGCTGCCTCTATCACCTCTATCAGCGCTGTATCTATCACCTCTTTCAGCGCTGCCTCTGTCACCTCTTTCAGCACTGTCTCTATCACCTCTATCAGCGCTGTCTCTATCACCTCTATCAGCGCTGTCTCTATCACTGCTATCAGCGATGCCTCTATCACCTCTCTCAGCGCTGTATCTATCACCTCTATCAGCGCTTTCTCTATCACCTCTTTCAGCGCTGCCTCTATCACCTCTTTCAGCGCTGCCTCTATCAGCGCTGTCTCTATCACCTCTATCAGCGCTGTCTCTATCACTGCTATCAGCGATGCCTCTATCACCTCTATCAGCGCTGTCTCTATCACCTCTATCAGCGCTGTCGCTATCACCTCTTTCAGCGCTGCCTCTATCACCTCTATCAGCGCTGTCTCCATCACCTCTATCAGCACTGTCTCTATCACCTCTATCAGCGCTGTCTCTCTCACCTCTCTCAGCGCTGCATCTATCTCCTCTATCAGCGCTGCGTCTATCACGTCTATCAGCACTGTCTCTATCACCTCTATCAACGCTGTCTCTATCACCTCTTTCAGCGCTGTCTCTATCACCTCTATCAGCGCTGCCTCTATCTCCTCTATCAGCACTGTTTCTGTCACCTCCTTCAGCACTGTCTCTATCACCTCTATCAGCGCTGTCTCTATCACCTCTATCAGCGATGCCTCTATCACCTCTATCAGCACTCTCGCTGTCACCTCCTTCAGCACTGTCTCTATCACCTCCATCAGCGCTGTCTCTGTCACCTCTTTCAGCGCTGTCTCTATCACCTCTATCAGCGCTGTCTCTATCTCCTCTATCAGCGCTGCCTCTATCACCTCTATCAGCGCTGTCTCTATCACTGCTATCAGCGATGCCTCTATCACCTCTCTCAGCGCTGTATCTATCACCTCTATCAGCGCTGTCTCTATCACCTCTATCAGCGCTGTCTCTATCACCTCTATCAGCACTGTCTCTATCACCTCTACCAGCGCTGTCTCTATCACCTCTATCAGCGCTGTCTCTATCACCTCTATCAGCACTGTCTCTATCTCCTCTATCAGCGCTGTCTCCATCACCTCTATCAGCGCTGTCTCTATCACCTCTCTCAGCGCTGCATCTATCTCCTCTATCAGCACTGTCTCTATCACCTCTATCAGCACTGTCTCTATCACCTCTATCAGCGCTGTCTCTCTCACCTCTATCAGCGCTGTCTCTATCACCTCTCTCAGCGCTGCCTCTATCACCTCTATCAGCGCTGTCTCTATCACTGCTATCAGCGATGCCTCTATCACCTCTCTCAGCGCTGTATCTATCACCTCTATCAGCGCTGCCTCTATCACCTCTATCAGCGCTGTCTCTATCACTGCTATCAGCGATGCCTCTATCACCTCTCTCAGCGCTGCCTCTATCTCCTCTATCAGCGCTGCCTCTATCACCTCTATCAGCGCTGTCTCTATCACTGCTATCAGCGATGCCTCTATCACCTCTCTCAGCGCTGTATCTATCACCTCTATCAGCGCTGCCTCTATCACCTCTTTCAACGCTGCCTCTATCACCTCTTTCAGCGCTGCCTCTATCAGCGCTGTCTCTATCACCTCTATCAGCGCTGCCTCTATCAGCTCTTTCAGCGCTGTCTCTATCACCTCTATCAGCGCTGTCGCTATCACCTCTTTCAGCGCTGTCTCTATCACTGCTATCAGCGATGCCTCTATCACCTCTCTCAGCGCTGTATCTATCACCTCTATCAGCGCTGTCTCTATCACCTCTTTCAGCGCTGCCTCTATCAGCTCTTTCAGCGCTGTCTCCATCACCTCTATCAGCGCTGCCTCTCTCACCTCTATCTGCGCTGCCTCTATCACCTCTTTCAGCGCTGTCTCTATCACCTCTATCAGCGCTGTCTCTATCACCTCTTTCAGCGCTGCCTCTATCACCTCTATCAGCGCTGTCTCTATCACCTCTATCAGCGCTACCTCGATCACCTCTATCAGCGCTGTCTCTATCACCTCTTTCAGCGCTGTCTCTATCACCTCTATCAGCACTGTCTCTATCACCTCTATCAACGCTGTCTCTATCACCTCTTTCAGCGCTGTCTCTATCACCTCTATCAGCGCTGCCTCTATCTCCTCTATCAGCACTGTCTCTGTCACCTCAATCAGCACTGTCTCTATCACCTCTATCAGCGCTGTCTCTATCACCTCTATCAGCGCTGCCTCTATCACCTACTTCAGCACTGCCTCCATCACCTCTTTCAGCGCTGTCTCCATCACCTCTGTCAGCGTTGCCTCCATCACCTCTTTCAGCGCTGTCTCCATCAGCGCTGCCTCTATCACCTCTTTCAGCGCTGTCTCTCTCACCTCTATCTGCGCTGCCTCTATCACCTCTTTCAGCGCTGTCTCTATCACCTCTATCAGCACTGTCTCTGTCACCTCCTTCAGCACTGTCTCTATCACCTCGATCAGCGCTGTCTCTCTCACCTCTTTCAGCGCTGTCTCTATCACCTCTTTCAGCGCTGTCTCTATCACCTCTTTCAGCGCTGTCTCTATCACCTCTTTCAGCGCTGTCTCTATCACCTCTTTCAGCGCTGCCTCTATCACCTCTATCAGCGCTGTCTCTATCACCTCTTTCAGCGCTGTCTCTATCACCTCTTTCGGCGCTGCCTCTATCACCTCTATCAACGCTGTCTCTATCACCTCTATCACCGCTGCCTCTATCACCTCTTTCAGCGCTGTCTCTATCACCTCTTTCAGTGCTGTCTCTATCACCTCTATCAGAGCTGCCTCTATCACCTCTTTCAGCGCTGCCTCTATCACCTCAATCAGCGCTGTCTCTTTCACCTCCATCAGCGCTGCCTCTATCACCTCGATCAGCGCTGTCTCTATCACCTCTGTCAGCGCTGTCTCTTTCACCTCCATCAGCGCTGTCTCTATCACCTCTATCAGCGCTGTCTCTATCACCTCTTTCAGCGCTGTCTCTATCACCTCTATCTGCGCTGCCTCTGTCACCTCTGTCAGCGCTGCCTCTATCACCTCTATCAGCGCTGCCTCTATCACCTCTATCAGCGCTGTCTCTATCACCTCTTTCAGCGCTGTCTCTATCACCTCTTTCAGCGCTGCCTCTATCACCTCTATCAGCGCTGTCTCCATCACGTCTTTCAGCGCTGCCTCTATCACCTCTATCAGCGCTGTCTCTAGCACCTCTATCAGCGCTGCCTCTATCACCTCTATCAGCGCTGTCTCTATCACCTTTATCAGTGCTGTCTCTATAACCTCTTTCAGCACTGCCTCTATCACCTCTTTCAGTGCTGCCTCTATCACCTCTTTCAGTGCTGCCTCTATCACCTCTATCAGCGCTGTCTCCATCACCTCCTTCAGCGCTGTCTCTATCACCTCTATCACTGCTGTCTCTATAACCTCTTTCAGCACTGCCTCTATCACCTCTTTCAGCGCTGCCTCTATCACCTCTATCAGCGCTGCCTCCATCACCTCTATCAGCGCTGTATCTATCACCTCTTTCAGCGCTGCCTCTGTCACCTCTTTCAGCACTGTCTCTATCACCTCTATCAGCGCTGTCTCTCTCACCTCTATCAGCGCTGTCTCTATCACTGCTATCAGCGATGCCTCTATCACCTCTCTCAGCGCTGTATCTATCACCTCTATCAGCGCTTTCTCTATCACCTCTTTCAGCGCTGCCTCTATCACCTCTTTCAGCGCTGCCTCTATCAGCGCTGTCTCTATCACCTTTATCAGCGCTGTCTCTATCACTGCTATCAGCGATGCCTCTATCACCTCTATCAGCGCTGTCTCTATCACCTCTATCAGCGCTGTCGCTATCACCTCTTTCAGCGCTGCCTCTATCACCTCTATCAGCGCTGTCTCCATCACCTCTATCAGCACTGTCTCTATCACCTCTTTCAGCGCTGTCTCTATCACCTCTCTCAGCGCTGCATCTATCTCCTCTATCAGCGCTGCGTCTATCACCTCCTTCAGCACTGTCTCTATCACCTCTATCAGCGCTGTCTCTCTCACCTCTCTCAGCGCTGCATCTATCTCCTCTATCAGCGCTGCGTCTATCACCTCTATCAGCGCTGTCTCTATCACCTCTACCAGCGCTGTCTCTATCACCTCTATCAGCGCTGCCTCTATCACCTCTTTCAGCGCTGCCTCTATCACCTCTATCAGCGCTGTCTCTATCACCTCTTTCAGCGCTGTCTCTATCACCTCTTTCGGCGCTGCCTCTATCACCTCTGTCTCTATCACCTATTTCAGCGCTGCCTCTATCACCTCTATCAGCGCTGTCTCTATCACCTCTTTCAGCGCTGTCTCTATCACCTCTTTCAGCGCTGCCTCTATCACCTCTATCAACGCTGTCTCTATCACCTCTATCACCGCTGCCTCTATCACCGCTTTCAGCGCTGTCTCTATCACCTCTTTCAGTGCTGTCTCTATCACCTCTATCAGAGCTGCCTCTATCACCTCTTTCAGCGCTGCCTCTATCACCTCAATCAGCGCTGTCTCTTTCACCTCCATCACGCTGCCTCTATCACCTCGATCAGCGCTGTCTCTATCACCTCTCTCAGCGCTGTCTCTTTCACCTCCATCAGCGCTGTCTCTATCACCTCTATCAGTGCTGTCTCTATCACCTCCATCAGCGCTGTCTCTATCACCTCCATCAGCGCTGTCTCTATCACCTCTATCAGCGCTGCCTCTATCACCTCTATCAGCGCTGTCTCCATCACCTCCATCAGCGCTGTCTCCATCACCTCCTTCAGCGCTGTCTCTATCACCTCTATCAGCGCTGTCTCTATCACCTCTGTCAGCACTGCCTCTATCAACTCGATCAGCGCTGTCTCTATCACCTCTATCAGCGCTGCCTCTATCACCTCTATCAGAGCTGTCTCTATCACCTCTATCAGCGCTGCCTCTATCACCTCCATCAGCGCTGTCTCTATCACCTCTATCAGCGCTGCCTCTATCACCTCTATCAGCGCTGTCTCTATCACCTCCATCAGCGCTGTCTCCATCACCTCCTTCAGCGCTGCCTCTATCACCTCTATCAGCGCTGTCTCTATCACCTCTGTCAGCACTGCCTCCATCAACTCGATCAGCGCTGTCTCTATCACCTCTATCAGCGCTGCCTCTATCACCTCTATCAGAGCTGTCTCTATCACCTCTTTCAGCGCTGTCTCTATCACCTCTATCAGCGCTGCCTCTGTCACCTCTATCAGCGCTGCCTCTATCACCTCTATCAGCGCTGCCTCTATCACCTCTATCAGCGCTGCCTCTATCACCTCAATCAGCGCTGTCTCTATCACCTCTTTCAGCGCTGTCTCTATCACCTCTTTCAGCGCTGCCTCTATCACCTCTATCAGCGCTGTCTCCATCACGTCTTTCAGCGCTGCCTCTATCACCTCTATCAGCGCTGTCTCTATCACCTCTATCAGCGCTGCCTCTATCACCTCTATCAGCGCTGTCTCTATCACCTCTATCAGTGCTGTCTCTATAACCTCTTTCAGCACTGCCTCTATCACCTCTTTCAGTGCTGCCTCTATCACCTCTATCAGCGCTGTCTCCATCACCTCCTTCAGCGCTGTCTCTATCACCTCTATCACTGCTGTCTCTATAACTTCTTTCAGCACTGCCTCTATCACCTCTTTCAGTGCTGCCTCTATCACCTCTATCAGCGCTGTCTCCATCACCTCCTTCAGCGCTGTCTCTATCACCTCTATCACTGCTGTCTCTATAACTTCTTTCAGCGCTGTCTCTATCACCTCTATCAGTGCTGTCTCTATAACCTCTTTCAGCACTGCCTCTATCACCTCTTTCAGTGCTGCCTCTATCACCTCTATCAGCGCTGTCTCCATCACCTCCTTCAGCGCTGTCTCTATCACCTCTATCACTGCTGTCTCTATAACTTCTTTCAGCACTGCCTCTGTCACCTCTTTCAGCACTGTCTCTATCACCTCTATGAGCGCTGTCTCTATCACCTCTATGAGCGCTGTCTCTATCACCTCTATCAGCGCTGTCTCTATCACTGCTATCAGCGATGCCTCTATCACCTCTCTCAGCGCTGGATCTATCACCTCTATCAGCGCTTTCTCTATCACCTCTTTCAGCGCTGCCTCTATCACCTCTTTCAGCGCTGCCTCTATCAGCGCTGTCTCTATCACCTCTATCAGCGCTGTCTCTATCACCTCTATCAGCGCTGTCTCTATCACTGCTATCAGCGATGCCTCTATCACCTCTATCAGCGCTGTCTCTATCACCTCTATCAGCGCTGTCGCTATCACCTCTTTCAGCGCTGCCTCTATCACCTCTATCAGCGCTGTCTCCATCACCTCTATCAGCACTGTCTCTATCACCTCTATCAGCGCTATCTCTCTCACCTCTCTCAGCGCTGCATCTATCTCCTCTATCAGCGTTGCGTCTATCACGTCTATCAGCGCTGCCTCTATCACCTCTATCAGTGCTGTCTCTATCACCTCTATCAGCGCTGCCTCCATTACCTCTTTCAGCGCTGTCTCTATCACCTCTCTCAGCGCTGCGTCTATCACCTCCTTCAGCACTGTCTCTATCACCTCAATCAGCGCTGTCTCTCTCACCTCTCTCAGCGCTGCATCTATCTCCTCTATCAGCGCTGCGTCTATCACCTCTATCAGCGCTGCCTCTATCACCTCTATCAGCGCTGTCTCTATCACCTCTATCAGCGCTGTCTCTATCACCTCTATCAGCGCTGTCTCTATCACCTCTATCAGTGCTGTCTCTATCACCTCCATCAGCGCTGCCTCCATTACTTCTATCAGCACTGTCTCTATCACCTCTATCAGCGCTGTCTCTATCACCTCTATCAGCGCTGTCTCTATCACCTCTACCAGCGCTGTCTCTATCACCTCTATCAGCGCTGCCTCTATCACCTCTTTCAGCGCTGCCTCTATCACCTCGATCAGCGCTGTCTCTATCACCTCTGTCAGCGCTGCCTCTATCACCTCTATCAGCGCTGCATCTATCACCTCTATCAGCGCTGTCTCTATCTCCTCTATCAGCGCAGTCTCTATCACCTCTATCAGCGCTGTCTCTATCTCCTCTATCAGCGCAGTCTCTATCATCTCGATCAGAACTGCCTCTATCACCTCATTCAGCGCTGCCTCGATCACCTCTTTCAGCGCTGCCTCTATCACCTCCATCAGCGCTGTCTCTATCACCTCGATCAGCGCAGTCTCTATCACCTCTTTCAGCGCTGTCTCTATCTCCTCTATCAGCGCTGTCTCTATCTCCTCTATCAGCGCTGTCTCTATCACCTCTATCAGCGCTGTCTCTATCACCTCTTTCAGCGCTGTCTCTATCTCCTCTATCAGCGCTGTCTCTATCACTGCTATCAGCGATGCCTCTATCACCTCTATCAGCGCCGACTCTATCACCTCTATCAGCGCTGTCGCTATCACCTCTATCAGCGCTGTCTCCATCACCTCTATCAGCACTGTCTCTATCACCTCTATCAGCGCTGCATCTATCACCTCTTTCAGCGCTGTCTCTATCTCCTCTATCAGTGCTGTCTCTCTCACCTCTATCTGCGCTGCCTCTATCACCTCTTTCAGCGCTGTCTCCATCACCTCTTTCAGCGCTGTCTCTATCACCTCTGTCAGCGTTGCCTCTATCACCTCTTTCAGCGCTGCCTCTATCACCTCTATCAGCGCTGTCTCTATCACCTATTTCAGCGCTGCCTCTATCACCTCTTTCAGCGCTGCCTCAATCATCTCTATCAGCGCTGTCTCTATCACCTCTATCAGCGCTGTCTCTATCACCTCTTTCAGCGCTGCCTCTATCACCTCGATCAGCGCTGTCTCTATCACCTCTATCAGCGCTACCTCGATCACCTCTATCAGCGCTGTCTCTATCACCTCTTTCAGCGCTGTCTCTATCACCTCTATCAGCACTTTCTCTATCACCTCTATCAACGCTGTCTCTATCACCTCTTTCAGCGCTGTCTCTATCACCTCTATCAGCGCTGCCTCTATCTCCTCTATCAGCACTGTCTCTGTCACCTCAATCAGCACTGTCTCTATCACCTCTATCAGCGCTGTCTCTATCACCTCTATCAGCGCTGCCTCTATCACCTACTTCAGCACTGCCTCCATCACCTCTTTCAGCGCTGTCTCCATCACCTCTGTCAGCGTTGCCTCCATCACCTCTTTCAGCGCTGTCTCCATCAGCGCTGCCTCTATCACCTCTTTCAGCGCTGTCTCTCTCACCTCTGTCTGCGCTGCCTCTATCACCTCTTTCAGCGCTGTCTCTATCACCTCTATCAGCACTGTCTCTGTCACCTCCTTCAGCACTGTCTCTATCACCTCTATCAGCGCTGTCTCTATCACCTCTTTCAGCGCTGTCTCTATCACCTCTTTCAGCGCTGCCTCTATCACCTCTATCAGCGCTGTCTCTATCACCTCTTTCAGCGCTGTCTCTATCACCTCTTTCAGCGCTGCCTCTATCACCTCTATCAACGCTGTCTCTATCACCTCTATCACCGCTGCCTCTATCACCTCTTTCAGCGCTGTCTCTATCACCTCTTTCAGTGCTGTCTCTATCACCTCTATCAGAGCTGCCTCTGTCACCTCTTTCAGCGCTGCCTCTATCACCTCAATCAGCGCTGTCTCTTTCACCTCCATCAGCGCTGCCTCTATCACCTCGATCAGCGCTGTCTCTATCACCTCTGTCAGCGCTGTCTCTTTCACCTCCATCAGCGCTGTCTCTATCACCTCTATCAGCGCTGCCTCTATCACCTCTATCAGCGCTGTCTCTATCACCTCTTTCAGCGCTGTCTCTATCACCTCTATCTGCGCTGCCTCTGTCACCTCTATCAGCGCTGCCTCTATCACCTCTATCAGCGCTGCCTCTATCACCTCTATCAGCGCTGTCTCTATCACCTCTTTCAGCGCTGTCTCTATCACCTCTTTCAGCGCTGCCTCTATCACCTCTATCAGCGCTGTCTCCATCACGTCTTTCAGCGCTGCCTCTATCACCTCTATCAGCGCTGTCTCTAGCACCTCTATCAGCGCTGTATCCATCACCTCCTTCAGCGCTGTCTCTATCACCTCTATCACTGCTGTCTCTATAACCTCTTTCAGCACTGCCTCTATCACCTCTTTCAGCGCTGCCTCTATCACCTCTATCAGCGCTGCCTCCATCACCTCTATCAGCGCTGTATCTATCACCTCTTTCAGCGCTGCCTCTGTCACCTCTTTCAGCACTGTCTCTATCACCTCTATCAGCGCTGTCTCTATCACCTCTATCAGCGCTGTCTCTATCACTGCTGTCAGCGATGCCTCTATCACCTCTCTCAGCGCTGTATCTATCACCTCTATCAGCGCTTTCTCTATCACCTCTTTCAGCGCTGCCTCTATCACCTCTTTCAGCGCTGCCTCTATCAGCGCTGTCTCTATCACCTCTATCAGCGCTGTCTCTATCACTGCTATCAGCGATGCCTCTATCACCTCTATCAGCGCTGTCTCTATCACCTCTATCAGCGCTGTCGGTATCACCTCTTTCAGCGCTGCCTCTATCACCTCTATCAGCGCTGTCTCCATCACCTCTATCAGCACTGTCTCTATCACCTCTATCAGCGCTGTCTCTCTCACCTCTCTCAGCGCTGCATCTATCTCCTCTATCAGCGCTGCGTCTATCACGTCTATCAGCGCTGACTCTATCACCTCTATCAGCGCTGTCTCTATCACCTCTATCAGCGCTGTCTCTATCACCTCTATCAGCGCTGTCTCTATCACCTCTATCAGCGCTGTCTCTATCACCTCTATCAGTGCTGTCTCTATCATCTCTATCAGCGATGCCTCCATTACCTCTTTCAGCGCTGTCTCTATCACCTCTCTCAGCGCTGCATCTATCTCCTCTATCAGCGCTGCGTCTATCACCTCCTTCAGCACTGTCTCTATCACCTCTATCAGCGCTGTCTCTCTCACCTCTCTCAGCGCTGCATCTATCTCCTCTATCAGCGCTGCGTCTATCACCTCTATCAGCGCTGTCTCTGTCACCTCTACCAGCGCTGTCTCTATCACCTCTATCAGCGCTGCCTCTATCACCTCTTTCAGCGCTGCCTCTATCACCTCTATCAGCGCTGTCTCTATCACCTCTTTCAGCGCTGTCTCTATCACCTCTTTCGGCGCTGCCTCTATCACCTCTGTCTCTATCACCTATTTCAGCGCTGCCTCTATCACCTCTATCAGCGCTGTCTCTATCACCTCTTTCAGCGCTGTCTCTATCACCTCTTTCAGCGCTGCCTCTATCACCTCTATCAACGCTGTCTCTATCACCTCTATCACCGCTGCCTCTATCACCTCTTTCAGCGCTGTCTCTATCACCTCTTTCAGCGCTGTCTCTATCACCTCTTTCAGTGCTGTCTCTATCACCTCTATCAGAGCTGCCTCTATCACCTCTTTCAGCGCTGCCTCTATCACCTCAATCAGCGCTGTCTCTTTCACCTCCATCACGCTGCCTCTATCACCTCGATCAGCGCTGTCTCTATCACCTCTCTCAGCGCTGTCTCTTTCACCTCCATCAGCGCTGTCTCTATCACCTCTATCAGTGCTGTCTCTATCACCTCCATCAGCGCTGTCTCTATCACCTCCATCAGCGCTGTCTCTATCACCTCTATCAGCGCTGCCTCTATCACCTCTATCAGCGCTGTCTCTATCACCTCCATCAGCGCTGTCTCCATCACCTCCTTCAGCGCTGTCTCTATCACCTCTATCAGCGCTGTCTCTATCACCTCTGTCAGCACTGCCTCTATCAACTCGATCAGCGCTGTCTCTATCACCTCTATCAGCGCTGCCTCTATCACCTCTATCAGAGCTGTCTCTATCACCTCTATCAGCGCTGCCTCTATCACCTCCATCAGCGCTGTCTCTATCACCTCTATCAGCGCTGCCTCTATCACCTCTATCAGCGCCGTCTCTATCACCTCCATCAGCGCTGTCTCCATCACCTCCTTCAGCGCTGCCTCGATCACCTCTATCAGCGCTGTCTCTATCACCTCTGTCAGCACTGCCTCTATCAACTCGATCAGCGCTGTCTCTATCACCTCTATCAGCGCTGCCTCTATCACCTCTATCAGAGCTGTCTCTATCACCTCTTTCAGCGCTGTCTCTATCACCTCTATCAGCGCTGCCTCTGTCACCTCTATCAGCGCTGCCTCTATCACCTCTATCAGCGCTGCCTCTATCACCTCTATCAGCGCTGCCTCTATCACCTCTATCAGCGCTGTCTCTATCACCTCTTTCAGCGCTGTCTCTATCACCTCTTTCAGCGCTGCCTCTATCACCTCTATCAGCGCTGTCTCCATCACGTCTTTCAGCGCTGCCTCTATCACCTCTATCAGCGCTGTCTCTAACACCTCTATCAGCGCTGCCTCTATCACCTCTATCAGCGCTGTCTCTATCACCTCTATCAGTGCTGTCTCTATAACCTCTTTCAGCACTGCCTCTATCACCTCTTTCAGTGCTGCCTCTATCACCTCTATCAGCGCTGTCTCCATCACCTCCTTCAGCGCTGTCTCTATCACCTCTATCACTGCTGTCTCTATAACCTCTTTCAGCACTGCCTCTATCACCTCTTTCAGCGCTGCCTCTATCACCTCTATCAGTGCTGCCTCTATCACCTCTATCAGCGCTGTATCTATCACCTCTTTCAGCGCTGCCTCTGTCACCTCTTTCAGCACTGTCTCTATCACCTCTATGAGCGCTGTTTCTATCACCTCTATCAGCGCTGTCTCTATCACTGCTATCAGCGATGCCTCTATCACCTCTCTCAGCGCTGTATCTATCACCTCTATCAGCGCTTTCTCTATCACCTCTTTCAGCGCTGCCTCTATCACCTCTTTCAGCGCTGCCTCTATCAGCGCTGTCTCTATCACCTCTATCAGCGCTGTCTCTATCACTGCTATCAGCGATGCCTCTATCACCTCTATCAGCGCTGTCTCTATCACCTCTATCAGCGCTGTCGCTATCACCTCTTTCAGCGCTGTCTCCATCACCTCTATCAGCACTGTCTCTATCACCTCTATCAGCGCTGTCTCTCTCACCTCTCTCAGCGCTGCATCTATCTCCTCGATCAGCGCTGCGTCTATCACGTCTATCAGCGCTGCCTCTATCACCTCTATCAGCGCTGTCTCTATCACCTCTATCAGCGCTGTCTCTATCACCTCTATCAGCGCTGTCTCTATCACCTCTATCAGCGCTGTCTCTATCACCTCTATCAGTGCTGTCTCTATCACCTCTATCAGCGCTGTCTCTATCACCTCTCTCAGCGCTGCATCTATCTCCTCTATCAGCGCTGCGTCTATCACCTCCTTCAGCACTGTCTCTATCACCTCAATCAGCGCTGTCTCTCTCACCTCTCTCAGCGCTGCATCTATCTCCTCTATCAGCGCTGCGTCTATCACCTCTATCAGCGCTGCCTCTATCACCTCTATCAGCGCTGTCTCTATCACCTCGATCAGCGCTGTCTCTATCACCTCTATCAGCGCTGTCTCTATCACCTCTATCAGTGCTGTCTCTATCACCTCCATCAGCGCTGCCTCCATTACTTCTATCAGCGCTGTCTCTATCACCTCTATCAGCGCTGTCTCTATCACCTCTATCAGCGCTGTCTCTATCACCTCTACCAGCGCTGTCTCTATCACCTCTATCAGCGCTGCCTCTATCACCTCTTTCAGCGCTGCCTCTATCACCTCTATCAGCGCTGTCTCTATCACCTCTGTCAGCGCTGCCTCTATCACCTCTATCAGCGCTGCATCTATCACCTCTATCAGCGCTGTCTCTATCTCCTCTATCAGCGCAGTCTCTATCACCTCTATCAGCGCTGTCTCTATCTCCTCTATCAGCGCAGTCTCTATCATCTCGATCAGAACTGCCTCTATCACCTCATTCAGCGCTGCCTCGATCACCTCTTTCAGCGCTGCCTCTATCACCTCTATCAGCGCTGTCTCTATCACCTCGATCAGCGCAGTCTCTATCACCTCTTTCAGCGCTGTCTCTATCTCCTCTATCAGCGCTGTCTCTATCACCTCTATCAGCGCTGTCTCTATCACCTCTTTCAGCGCTGTCTCTATCACCTCTTTCAGCGCTGTCTCTATCACCTCTTTCAGCGCTGTCTCTATCACCTCTATCAGTGCTGCCTCTATCTCCTCTATCAGCACTGTCTCTGTCACCTCCTTCAGCACTGTCTCTATCACCTCTATCAGCGCTGTCTCTATCACCTCTATCAGCGCTATCTCTATCACCTCTTTCAGCGCTGCCTCTATCACCTCTTTCAGCGCTGCCTCTATCACCTCTTTCAGCGCTGCCTCTATCACCTCTATCAGCGCTGTCTCTATCACCTCCATCAGCTTTGTCTCTATCACCTCTATCAGCGCTGCCTCTATCACCTCTATCAGCGTTGCCTCTATCACCTCTTTCAGCGCTGCCTCTATCACCTCGATCAGCGCTGTCTCTATCACCTCTATCAGCGCTGCCTCTATCACCTCTTTCAGCACTGTCTCTATCATCTCTTTCAGCGCTGCCTCTATCACCTCTTTCAGCGCTGCCTCTGTCACCTCTATCAGCGCTGTCTCTATCACCTCTTTCAGCGCTGTCTCTATCACCTCGATCAGCGCTGTCTCTATCACCTCTTTCAGCGCTGCCTCTATCACCTCTATCAGCGCTGCCTCGATCACCTCTATCAGCGCTGTCTCTATCACCTCTTTCAGCGCTGTCTCTATCACCTCGATCAGCGCTGTCTCTATCACCTCTTTCAGCGCTGTCTCTATCACCTCGATCAGTGCTGTCTCTATCACCTCTATCAGCGCTGTCTCAATCACCACTTTCAGCACTGCCTCTGTCACATCGTTCATCGCTGCCTCTATCACCTCTATCTCTATCACCTATTTCAGCGCTGCCTCTTTCACCTCGATCAGCGCTGTCTCTAACACCTCTTTCAGCGCTGCCTCTATCACCTCTATCAACGCTGTCTCGATCACCTCTATCAGCGCTGCCTCAATCACCTCTTTCAGCGCTGTCTCTATCACCTCGATCAGCGCTGTCTCTATCACCTCTTTCAGCACTGCCTCTATCACCTCTATCTGCGCTGCCTCTATCACCTCTTTCAGCGCTGCCTCTATCACCTCTTTCAGCGCTGTCTCTATCACCTCTATCAGCGCTGCCTCTATCTCCTCTATCAGCACTGTCTCTGTCACCTCCTTCAGCACTGTCTCTATCACCTCTATCAGCGCTGTCTCTATCACCTCTATCAGCGCTGTCTCTATCACCTCTTTCAACGCTGCCTCTATCACCTCTTTCAGCGCTGCCTCTATCACCTCTTTCAGCGCTGCCTCTATCACCTCTATCAGCGCTGTCTCTATCACCTCTATCAGCGCTGTCTCTATCACCTCTATCAGCGCTGCCTCTATCACCTCTATCAGCGTTGCCTCTATCACCTCTTTCAGCGCTGCCTCTATCACCTCGATCAGCGCTGTCTCTATCACCTCTATCAGCGCTGTCTCAATCACCTCTTTCAGCACTGTCTATATCATCTCTTTCAGCGCTGCCTCTATCACCTCTTTCAGCGCTGCCTCTATCATCTCTATCAGCGCTGTCTCTATCACCTCTTTCAGCGCTGTCTCTATCACCTCGATCAGCGCTGTCTCTATCACCTCTTTCAGCGCTGCCTCTATCACCTCTTTCAGCGCTGCCTCTATCACCTCTATCAGCGCTGCCTCCATCACCTCTATCAGCGCTGTCTCTATCACCTCTTTCAGCGCTGCCTCTATCACCTCTATCAGCGCTGCCTCTATCACCTCTATCAGCGCTGTCTCTATCACCTCGATCAGCGCTGCCTCTATCACCTCTGTCAGCGCTGTCTCTATCACCTCTTTCAGCGCTGTCTCTATCACCTCGATCAGCGCTGTCTCTATCACCTCTTTCAGCGCTGTCTCTATCACCTCTTTCAGCGCTGTCTCTATCACCTCGATCAGCGCTGTCTCTATCACCTCTATCAGCGCTGTCTCAATCACCACTTTCAGCACTGCCTCTATCACATCTTTCAGCGCTGCCTCTATCACCTCTATCTCTATCACCTATTTCAGCGCTGCCTCTATCACCTCTATCAGCGCTGTCTCTATCACCTCTTTCAGCGCTGTCTCGATCACCTCTATCAGCGCTGCCTCAATCACCTCTTTCAGCGCTGTCTCTATCACCTTGATCAGCGCTGTCTCTATCACCTCTTTCAGCACTGCCTCTATCACCTCTTTCAGCGCTGCCTCTATCACCTCTATCAGCGCTGTCTCTGTCACCTATTTCAGCGCTGCCTCTATCACCTCTATCAGCGCTGCCTCCATCTCCTCTATCAGCACTGTCTCAGTCACCTCCTTCAGCACTGTTTCTATCACCTCTATCAGCGCTGTCTCTATCACCTCTATCAGCGCTGTCTCTATCACCTCTATCAGCGCTGCCTCTATCATCTCTTTCAGCGCTGCCTCTATCACCTCTTTCAGCGCTGTCTCCATCAGCGCTGCCTCTATCACCTCTTTCAGCGCTGTCTCTATCACCTCTTTCAGCGCTGCCTCTATCACCTCTGTCTCTATCACCTATTTCAGCGCTGCCTCTATCACCTCTATCAGCGCTGTCTCTATCACCTCTTTCAGCGCTGTCTCTATCACCTCTTTCAGCGCTGCCTCTATCACCTCTATCAACGCTGTCTCTATCACCTCTATCACCGCTGCCTCTATCACCTCTTTCAGCGCTGTCTCTATCACCTCTTTCAGTGCTGTCTCTATCACCTCTATCAGAGCTGCCTCTATCACCTCTTTCAGCGCTGCCTCTATCACCTCAATCAGCGCTGTCTCTTTCACCTCCATCAGCGCTGCCTCTATCACCTCGATCAGCGCTGTCTCTATCACCTCTGTCAGCGCTGTCTCTTTCACCTCCATCAGCGCTGTCTCTATCACCTCTATCAGCGCTGCCTCTATCACCTCTATCAGCGCTGTCTCTATCACCTCTTTCAGCGCTGTCTCTATCACCTCTATCTGCGCTGCCTCTGTCACCTCTATCAGCGCTGCCTCTATCACCTCTATCAGCGCTGCCTCTATCACCTCTTTCAGCGCTGTCTCTATCACCTCTTTCAGCGCTGTCTCTATCACCTCTTTCAGCGCTGCCTCTATCACCTCTATCAGCGCTGTCTCCATCACGTCTTTCAGCGCTGCCTCTATCACCTCTATCAGCGCTGTCTCTATCACCTCCTTCAGCGCTTTCTCTATCACCTCTATCACTGCTGTCTCTATAACCTCTTTCAGCACTGCCTCTATCACCTCTTTCAGCGCTGCCTCTATCACCTCTATCAGCGCTGCCTCCATCACCTCTATCAGCGCTGTATCTATCACCTCTTTCAGCGCTGCCTCTGTCACCTCTTTCAGCACTGTCTCTATCACCTCTATCAGCGCTGTCTCTATCACCTCTATCAGCGCTGTCTCTATCACTGCTATCAGCGATGCCTCTATCACCTCTCTCAGCGCTGTATCTATCACCTCTATCAGCGCTTTCTCTATCACCTCTTTCAGCGCTGCCTCTATCACCTCTTTCAGCGCTGCCTCTATCAGCGCTGTCTCTATCACCTCTATCAGCGCTGTCTCTATCACTGCTATCAGCGATGCCCCTATCACCTCTATCAGCGCTGTCTCTATCACCTCTATCAGCGCTGTCGCTATCACCTCTTTCAGCGCTGCCTCTATCACCTCTATCAGCGCTGTCTCCATCACCTCTATCTGCACTGTCTCTATCACCTCTATCAGCGCTGTCTCTCTCACCTCTCTCAGCGCTGCATCTATCTCCTCTATCAGCGCTGCGTCTATCACGTCTATCAGCGCTGACTCTATCACCTCTATCAGCGCTGTCTCTATCACCTCTATCAGCGCTGTCTCTATCACCTCTATCAGCGCTGTCTCTATCACCTCTATCAGCGCTGTCTCTATCACCTCTATCAGTGCTGTCTCTATCATCTCTATCAGCGCTGCCTCCATTACCTCTTTCAGCGCTGTCTCTATCACCTCTCTCAGCGCTGCATCTATCTCCTCTATCAGCGCTGCGTCTATCACCTCCTTCAGCGCTGTCTCTATCACCTCTTTCAGCGCTGTCTCTATCACCTCTTTCAGCGCTGCCTCTATCACCTCTATCAACGCTGTCTCTATCACCTCTATCACCGCTGCCTCTATCACCTCTTTCAGCGCTGTCTCTATCACCTCTTTCAGTGCTGTCTCTATCACCTCTATCAGAGCTGCCTCTATCACCTCTTTCAGCGCTGCCTCTATCACCTCAATCAGCGCTGTCTCTTTCACCTCCATCACGCTGCCTCTATCACCTCGATCAGCGCTGTCTCTATCACCTCTCTCAGCGCTGTCTCTTTCACCTCCATCAGCGCTGTCTCTATCACCTCTATCAGTGCTGTCTCTATCACCTCCATCAGCGCTGTCTCTATCACCTCCATCAGCGCTGCCTCTATCACCTCTATCAGCGCTGCCTCTATCACCTCTATCAGTGCTGTCTCTATCACCTCCATCAGCGCTGTCTCTATCACCTCCATCAGCGCTGTCTCTATCACCTCTATCAGTGCTGTCTCTATAACCTCTTTCAGCACTGCCTCTATCACCTCTATCAGTGCTGCCTCTATCACCTCTATCAGCGCTGTATCTATCACCTCTTTCAGCGCTGCCTCTGTCACCTCTTTCAGCACTGTCTCTATCACCTCTATCAGCGCTGTCTCTATCACTTCTATCAGCGCTGTCTCTATCACTGCTATCAGCGATGCCTCTATCACCTCTCTCAGCGCTGTATCTATCACCTCTATCAGCGCTTTCTCTATCACCTCTTTCAGCGCTGCCTCTATCACCTCTTTCAGCGCTGCCTCTATCAGCGCTGTCTCTATCACCTCTATCAGCGCTGTCTCTATCACCTCTATCAGCGCTGTCTCTATCACTGCTATCAGCGATGCCTCTATCACCTCTATCAGCGCTGTCTCTATCACCTCTATCAGCGCTGTCGCTATCACCTCTTTCAGCGCTGCCTCTATCACCTCTATCAGCGCTGTCTCCATCACCTCTATCAGCGCTGTCTCTCTCACCTCTACCAGCGCTGTCTCCATCACCTCTATCAGCACTTTCTCTATCACCTCTATCAGTGCTGTCTCTATCACCTCTATCAGCGCTGCCTCCATTACCTCTTTAAGCGCTGTCTCTATCACCTCTCTCAGCGCTGCATCTATCTCCTCTATCAGCGCTGCGTCTATCACCTCCTTCAGCACTGTCTCTATCACCTCAATCAGCGCTGTCTCTCTCACCTCTCTCAGCGCTGCATCTATCTCCTCTATCAGCGCTGCCTCTATCACCTCTATCAGCGCTGTCTCTATCACCTCTATCAGCGCTGTCTCTATCACCTCTATCAGCGCTGTCTCTATCACCTCTATCAGTGCTGTCTCTATCACCTCTATCAGCGCTGCCTCCATTACTTCTATCAGCGCTGTCTCTATCACCTCTATCAGCGCTGTCTCTATCACCTCTATCAGCGCTGTCTCTATCACCTCTACCAGCGCTGTCTCTATCACCTCCATCAGCGCTGCCTCTATCACCTCTTTCAGCGCTGCCTCTATCACCTCTATCAGCGCTGTCTCTATCACCTCTGTCAGCGCTGCCTCTATCACCTCTATCAGCGCTGCATCTATCACCTCTATCAGCGCTGTCTCTATCTCCTCTATCAGCGCAGTCTCTATCACCTCTATCAGCGCTGTCTCTATCTCCTCTATCAGCGCAGTCTCTATCATCTCGATCAGAACTGCCTCTATCACCTCATTCAGCGCTAACTCGATCACCTCTTTCAGCGCTGCCTCTATCACCTCTATCAGCGCTGTCTCTATCACCTCGATCAGCGCAGTCTCTATCACCTCTTTCAGCGCTGTCTCTATCACCTCTATCAGCGCTGTCTCTATCACCTCTATCAGCGCTGTCTCTATCACCTCTTTCAGCGCTGTCTCTATCACCTCTTTCAGCGCTGTCTCTATCTCCTCTATCAGTGCTGTCTCTCTCACCTCTATCTGCGCTGCCTCTATCACCTCTTTCAGCGCTGCCTCTATCACCTCTTTCAGCGCTGTCTCTATCACCTCTATCAGCGCTGCCTCTATCTCCTCTATCAGCACTGTCTCTGTCACCTCCTTCAGCACAGTCTCTATCACCTCTATCAGCGCTGTCTCTATCACCTCTATCAGCGCTATCTCTATCACCTCTTTCAGCGCTGCCTCTATCACCTCTTTCAGCGCTGCCTCTATCACCTCTTTCAGCGCTGCCTCTATCACCTCTATCAGCGCTGTCTCTATCACCTCTATCAGCGTTGTCTCAATCACCTCTACCAGCGCTGCCTCTATCACCTCTATCAGCGTTGCCTCTATCACCTCTTTCAGCGCTGCCTCTATCACCTCGATCAGCGCTGTCTCTATCACCTCTATCAGCGCTGTCTCAATCACCTCTTTCAGCACTGTCTCTATCATCTCTTTCAGCGCTGCCTCTATCACCTCTTTCAGCGCTGCCTCTGTCACCTCTATCAGCGCTGTCTCTATCACCTCTTTCAGCGCTGTCTCTATCACCTCGATCAGCGCTGTCTCTATCACCTCTTTCAGCGCTGCCTCTATCACCTCTTTCAGCGCTGCCTCTATCACCTCTATCAGCGCTGCCTCTATCACCTCTATCAGCGCTGTCTCTATCACCTCGATCAGCGCTGTCTCTATCACCTCGATCAGCGCTGTCTCTATCACCTCTTTCAGCGCTGTCTCTATCACCTCGATCAGCGCTGTCTCTATCACATCTATCAGCGCTGTCTCAATCACCACTTTCAGCACTGCCTCTGTCACATCTTTCAGCGCTGCCTCTATCACCTCTATCTCTATCACTTTTTTCAGCGCTGCCTCTATCACCTCGATCAGCGCTGTCTCTATCACCTCTATCAACGCTGTCTCGATCACCTCTATCAGCGCTGCCTCAATCACCTCTTTCAGCGCTGTCTCTATCACCTCGATCAGCGCTGTCTCTATCACCTCTTTCAGCACTGCCTCTATCACCTCTATCTGCGCTGCCTCTATCACCTCTTTCAGCGCTGCCTCTATCACCTCTTTCAGCGCTGTCTCTATCACCTCTATCAGCGCTGCCTCTATCTCCTCTGTCAGCACTGTCTCTGTCACCTCCTTCATCACTGTCTCTATCACCTCTATCAGCGCTGTCTCTATCACCTCTATCAGCGCTGTCTCTATCACCTCTTTCAATGCTGCCTCTATCACCTCTTTCAGCGCTGCCTCTATCACCTCTATCAGCGCTGTCTCTATCACCTCTATCAGCGCTGTCTCTATCACCTCTATCAGCGCTGCCTCTATCACCTCTATCAGCGTTGCCTCTATCACCTCTTTCAGCGCTGCCTCTATCACCTCGATCAGCGCTGTCTCTATCACCTCTTTCAGCACTGTCTCTATCATCTCTTTCAGCGCTGCCTCTATCACCTCTTTCAGCGCTGCCTCTATCATCTCTATCAGCGCTGTCTCTATCACCTCTTTCAGCGCTGTCTCTATCACCTCGATCAGCGCTGTCTCTATCACCTCTTTCAGCGCTGCCTCTATCACCTCTTTCAGCGCTGCCTCTATCACCTCTATCAGCGCTGCCTCTATCACCTCTATCAGCGCTGTCTCTATCACCTCTTTCAGCGCTGCCTCTATCACCTCTATCAGCGCTGCCTCTATCACCTCTATCAGCGCTGTCTCTATCACCTCGATCAGCGCTGCCTCTATCACCTCTATCAGCGCTGTCTCTATCACCTCTTTCAGCGCTCTCTCTATCACCTCGATCAGCGCTGTCTCTATCACCTCTTTCAGCGCTGTCTCTATCACCTCGATCAGCGCTGTCTCTATCACCTCTATCAGCGCTGTCTCAATCACCACTTTCAGCACTGCCTCTATCACATCTTTCAGCGCTGCCTCTATCACCTCTATCTCTCTCACCTATTTCAGCGCTGCCTCTATCACCTCTATCAGCGCTGTCTCTATCACCTCTTTCAGCGCTGCCTCTATCACCTCTATCAACGCTGTCTCGATCACCTCTATCAGCGCTGCCTCAATCACCTCTTTCAGCACTGCCTCTATCACCTCTTTCAGCGCTGCCTCTATAACCTCTATCAGCGCTGTCTCTATCACCTATTTCAGCGCTGCCTCTATCACCTCTATCAGCGCTGCCTCTATCTCCTCTATCAGCACTGTCTCAGTCACCTCCTTCAGCACTGTTTCTATCACCTCTATCAGCGCTGTCTCTATCACCTCTATCAGCACTGTCTCTATCACCTCTATCAGCGCTGCCTCTATCATCTCTTTCAGCGCTGCCTCTATCACCTCTTTCAGCGCTGTCTCCATCAGCGCTGCCTCTATCACCTCTTTCAGCGCTGTCTCTATCACCTCTTTCAGCGCTGTCTCTATCACCTCTTTCAGCATTGCCTCTATCACCTCTTTCAGCGCTGCCTTTCTCACCTCTATCTCTAACACCTATTTCAGCGCTGCCTCTATCACCTCTATCAGCGCTGTCTCTATCACCTCTTTCAGCGCTGCCTCTATCTCCTCTATCAGCACTGTCTCAGTCACCTCCTTCAGCACTGTCTCTATCACCTCTATCAGCGCTGTCTCTATCACCTCTATCAGCGCTGCCTCTATCATCTCTTTCAGCGCTGCCTCTATCACCTCTTTCAGCGCTGTTTCCATCAGCGCTGCTTCTATCACCTCTATCAGCGCTGTCTCTATCACCTCTTTCAGCGCTGTCTCTATCACCTCTTTCAGCACCTCCTCTATCGCCTCTTTCAGCGCTGCCTCTATCACCTCTATCTCTAACACCTATTTCAGCGCTGCCTCTATCACCTCTTTCAGCGCTGTCTCTATCACCTCTTTCAGCGCTGCCTCTATCACCTCTTTCAGCGCTGTCTCTATCACCTCTTTCAGCGCTGTCTCTATCACCTCTTTCAGCGCTGCCTCTATCACCTCTATCAGCACAGCCTCTATCACCTCTATCAGCGCTGTCTCTATCACCTCTATCAGCGCTGTCTCTATCACCTCTTTCAGCGCTGTCTCTATCACCTCTTTCAGCACCTCCTCTATCGCCTCTTTCAGCGCTGCCTCTATCACCTCTATCTCTAACACCTATTTTAGCGCTGTCTCTATCACCTCTATCAGCGCTGCCTCTATCACCTCTTTCAGCGCTGTCTCTATCACCTCTTTCAGCGCTGTCTCTATCACCTCTCTCAGCGCTGTCTCTATCACCTCTATCAGCGCTGCCTCTATCATCTCTTTCAGCGCTGCCTCTATCACCTCTATCAGCGCTGTCTCTATCACCTCTTTCAGCGCTGTCTCTATCACCTCTTTCAGCACCTCCTCTATCGCCTCTTTCAGCGCTGCCTCTATCACCTCTATCTCTAACACCTATTTCAGCGCTGCCTCTATCACCTCTTTCAGCGCTGTCTCTATCACCTCTATCAGCGCTGTCTCTATCACCTCTTTCAGCGCTGTCTCTATCACCTCTATCAGCGCTGCCTCTATCACCTCTTTCAGCGCTGTCTCTATCACCTCTATCAGCGCTGTCTCGATCACCTCTATCAGCGCTGCCTCAATCACCTCTTTCAGCGCTGTCTCTATCACCTCGATCAGCGCTGTCTCTATCACCTCTTTCAGCACTGCCTCTATCACCTCTATCTGCGCTGCCTCTATCACCTCTTTCAGCGCTGCCTCTATCACCTCTTTCAGCGCTGTCTCTATCACCTCTATCAGCGCTGCCTCTATCTCCTCTATCAGCACTGTCTCTGTCACCTCCTTCAGCACTGTCTCTATCACCTCTATCAGCGCTGTCTCTATCACCTCTATCAGCGCTGTCTCTATCACCTCTATCAGCGCTGCCTCTATCACCTCTATCAGCGTTGCCTCTATCACCTCTTTCAGCGCTGCCTCTATCACCTCGATCAGCGCTGTCTCTATCACCTCTATCAGCGCTGTCTCAATCACCTCTTTCAGCACTGTCTCTATCATCTCTTTCAGCGCTGCCTCTATCACCTCTTTCAGCGCTGCCTCTATCATCTCTATCAGCGCTGTCTCTATCACCTCTTTCAGCGCTGTCTCTATCACCTCGATCAGCGCTGTCTCTATCACCTCTTTCAGCGCTGCCTCTATCACCTCTTTCAGCGCTGCCTCTATCACCTCTATCAGCGCTGCCTCTATCACCTCTATCAGCGCTGTCTCTATCACCTCTTTCAGCGCTGCCTCTATCACCTCTATCAGCGCTGCCTCTATCACCTCTTTCAGCGCTGTCTCTATCACCTCTATCAGCGCTGTCTCTATCACCTCTATCAGCGCTGTCTCAATCACCACTTTCAGCACTGCCTCTATCACATCTTTCAGCGCTGCCTCTATCACCTCTATCTCTATCACCTATTTCAGCGCTGCCTCTATCACCTCTATCAGCGCTGTCTCTATCACCTCTTTCAACGCTGTCTCGATCACCTCTATCAGCGCTGCCTCAATCACCTCTTTCAGCGCTGTCTCTATCACCTTGATCAGCGCTGTCTCTATCACCTCTTTCAGCACTGCCTCTATCACCTCTTTCAGCGCTGCCTCTATCACCTCGATCAGCGCTGTCTCTATCACCTATTTCAGCGCTGCCTCTATCACCTCTATCAGCGCTGCCTCCATCTCCTCTATCAGCACTGTCTCAGTCACCTCCTTCAGCACTGTTTCTATCACCTCTATCAGCGCTGTCTCTATCACCTCTATCAGCGCTGTCTCCATCACCTCTATCAGCGCTGCCTCTATCATCTCTTTCAGCGCTGCCTCTATCACCTCTTTCAGCGCTGTCTCCATCAGCGCTGCCTCTATCACCTCTTTCAGCGCTGTCTCTATCACCTCTTTCAGCGCTGTCTCTATCACCTCTTACAGCATTGCCTCTATCACCTCTTTCAGCGCTGCCTTTCTCACCTCTATCTCTAACACCTATTTCAGCGCTGCCTCTATCACCTCTATCAGCGCTGTCTCTATCACCTCTTTCAGCGCTGCCTCTATCTCCTCTATCAGCACTGTCTCAGTCACCTCCTTCAGCACTGTCTCTATCACCTCTATCAGCGCTGTCTCTATCACCTCTATCAGCGCTGTCTCTATCACCTCTATCAGCGCTGCCTCTATCATCTCTTTCAGCGCTGCCTCTATCACCTCTTTCAGCGCTGTTTCCATCAGCGCTGCCTCTATCACCTCTATCAGCACTGTCTCTATCACCTCTATCAGCGCTGTCTCTATCACCTCTATCAGCGCTGTCTCTATCACCTCTTTCAGCGCTGTTTCTATCACCTCTTTCAGCGCTGCCTCTATCACCTCTGTCTCTATCACCTATTTCAGCGCTGCCTCTATCACCTCTATCAGCGCTGTCTCTATCAACTCTTTCAGCGCTGTCTCTATCACCTCTTTCAGCGCTGCCTCTATCACCTCTATCAACGCTGTCTCTATCACCTCTATCACCGCTGCCTCTATCACCTCTTTCAGCGCTGTCTCTATCACCTCTTTCAGTGCTGTCTCTATCACCTCTATCAGAGCTGCCTCTATCACCTCTTTCAGCGCTGCCTCTATCACCTCAATCAGCGCTGTCTCTTTCACCTCCATCAGCGCTGCCTCTATCACCTCGATCAGCGCTGTCTCTATCACCTCTGTCAGCGCTGTCTCTTTCACCTCCATCAGCGCTGTCTCTATCACCTCTATCAGCGCTGCCTCTATCACCTCTATCAGCGCTGTCTCTATCACCTCTTTCAGCGCTGTCTCTATCACCTCTATCTGCGCTGCCTCTGTCACCACTATCAGCGCTGCCTCTATCACCTCTATCAGCGCTGCCTCTATCACCTCTATCAGCGCTGTCTCTATCACCTCTTTCAGCGCTGTCTCTATCACCTCTTTCAGCGCTGCCTCTATCACCTCTATCAGCGCTGTCTCCATCACGTCTTTCAGCGCTGCCTCTATCACCTCTATCAGCGCTGTCTCTATCACCTCTATCAGCGCTGCCTCTATCACCTCTATCAGCGCTGTCTCTATCACCTCTATCAGTGCTGTCTCTATAACCACTTTCAGCACTGCCTCTATCACCTCTTTCAGTGCTGCCTCTATCACCTCTATCAGCGCTGTCTCCATCACCTCCTTCAGCGCTTTCTCTATCACCTCTATCACTGCTGTCTCTATAACCTCTTTCAGCACTGCCTCTATCACCTCTTTCAGCGCTGCCTCTATCACCTCTATCAGCGCTGCCTCCATCACCTCTATCAGCGCTGTATCTATCACCTCCTTCAGCGCTGCCTCTGTCACCTCTTTCAGCACTGTCTCTATCACCTCTATCAGCGCTGTCTCTATCACCTCTATCAGCGCTGTCTCTATCACTGCTATCAGCGATGCCTCTATCACCTCTCTCAGCGCTGTATCTATCACCTCTCTCAGCGCTGTATCTATCACCTCTATCAGCGCTTTCTCTATCACCTCTTTCAGCGCTGCCTCTATCACCTCTTTCAGCGCTGCCTCTATCAGCGCTGTCTCTATCACCTCTATCAGCGCTGTCTCTATCACTGCTATCAGCGATGCCCCTATCACCTCTATCAGCGCTGTCTCCATCACCTCTATCTGCACTGTCTCTATCACCTCTATCAGCGCTGTCTCTCTCACCTCTCTCAGCGCTGCATCTATCTCCTCTATCAGCGCTGCGTCTATCACGTCTATCAGCGCTGACTCTATCACCTCTATCAGCGCTGTCTCTATCACCTCTATCAGCGCTGTCTCTATCACCTCTATCAGCGCTGTCTCTATCACCTCTATCAGCGCTGTCTCTATCACCTCTATCAGTGCTGTCTCTATCATCTCTATCAGCGCTGCCTCCATTACCTCTTTCAGCGCTGTCTCTATCACCTCTCTCAGCGCTGCATCTATCTCCTCTATCAGCGCTGCGTCTATCACCTCCTTCAGCACTGTTTCTATCACCTCTATCAGCGCTGTCTCTCTCACCTCTCTCAGCGCTGCATCTATCTCCTCTATCAGCGCTGCGTCTATCACCTCTATCAGCGCTGTCTCTATCACCTCTACCAGCGCTGTCTCTATCACCTCTATCAGCGCTGCCTCTATCACCTCTTTCAGCGCTGCCTCTATCACCTCTATCAGCACTGTCTCTATCACCTCTTTCAGCGCTGTCTCTATCACCTCTTTCGGCGCTGCCTCTATCACCTCTGTCTCTATCACCTATTTCAGCGCTGCCTCTATCACCTCTATCAGCGCTGTCTCTATCACCTCTTTCAGCGCTGTCTCTATCACCTCTTTCAGCGCTGCCTCTATCACCTCTATCAACGCTGTCTCTATCACCTCTATCACCGCTGCCTCTATCACCTCTTTCAGCGCTGTCTCTATCACCTCTTTCAGTGCTGTCTCTATCACCTCTATCAGAGCTGCCTCTATCACCTCGATCAGCGCTGTCTCTATCACCTCTCTCAGCGCTGTCTCTTTCACCTCCATCAGCGCTGTCTCTATCACCTCTATCAGTGCTGTCTCTATCACCTCCATCAGCGCTGTCTCTATCACCTCTATCAGTGCTGTCTCTATAACCTCTTTCAGCACTGCCTCCATCACCTCTATCAGTGCTGCCCCCATTACTTCTATCAGCGCTGTCTCTATCTCCTCTATCAGCGCAGTCTCTATCATCTCGATCAGAACTGCCTCTATCACCTCATTCAGCGCTAACTCGATCACCTCTTTCAGCGCTGCCTCTATCACCTCTATCAGCGCTGTCTCTATCACCTCGATCAGCGCAGTCTCTATCACCTCTTTCAGCGCTGTCTCTATCACCTCTATCAGCGCTGTCTCTATCACCTCTATCAGCGCTGTCTCTATCACCTCTTTCAGCGCTGTCTCTATCACCTCTTTCAGCGCTGTCTCTATCACCTCTATCAGCGCTGCCTCTATCTCCTCTATCAGCACTGTCTCTGTCACCTCCTTCAGCACTGTCTCTATCACCTCTATCAGCGCTGTCTCTATCACCTCTATCAGCGCTATCTCTATCACCTCTTTCAGCGCTGCCTCTATCACCTCTTTCAGCGCTGCCTCTATCACCTCTTTCAGCGCTGCCTCTATCACCTCTATCAGCGCTGCCTCTATCACCTCTATCAGCGTTGCCTCTATCACCTCTTTCAGCGCTGCCTCTATCACCTCGATCAGCGCTGTCTCTATCACCTCTATCAGCGCTGTCTCAATCACCTCTTTCAGCACTGTCTCTATCATCTCTTTCAGCGCTGCCTCTGTCACCTCTATCAGCGCTGTCTCTATCACCTCTTTCAGCACTGTCTCTATCACCTCTTTCAGCGCTGCCTCTATCACCTCGATCAGCGCTGTCTCTATCACCTCTATCAGCGCTGTCTCAATCACCTCTTTCAGCACTGTCTCTATCACCTCTTTCAGCGCTGCCTCTGTCACCTCTATCAGCGCTGTCTCTATCACCTCTTTCAGCGCTGCCTCTATCACCTCAATCAGCGCTGTCTCTTTCACCTCCATCACGCTGCCTCTATCACCTCGATCAGCGCTGTCTCTATCACCTCTCTCAGCGCTGTCTCTTTCACCTCCATCAGCGCTGTCTCTATCACCTCTATCAGTGCTGTCTCTATCACCTCCATCAGCGCTGTCTCTATCACCTCT
This sequence comes from Heptranchias perlo, assembly GCF_035084215.1. Lineage (NCBI taxonomy): Eukaryota > Metazoa > Chordata > Chondrichthyes > Hexanchiformes > Hexanchidae > Heptranchias > Heptranchias perlo. Next base: position 77,739 of record NW_027139671.1, read on the forward strand.
ATCAGTGCTGTCTCTATAACCTCTTTCAGCACTGCCTCTATCACCTCTATCAGTGCTGCCTCTATCACCTCTATCAGCGCTGTATCTATCACCTCTTTCAGCGCTGCCTCTGTCACCTCTTTCAGCACTGTCTCTATCACCTCTATCAGCGCTGTCTCTATCACCTCTATCAGCGCTGTCTCTATCACTGCTATCAGCGATGCCTCTATCACCTCTCTCAGCGCTGTATCTATCACCTCTATCAGCGCTTTCTCTATCACCTCTTTCAGCGCTGCCTCTATCACCTCTTTCAGTGCTGCCTCTATCAGCGCTGTCTCTATCACCTCTGTCAGCGCTGTCTCTATCACTGCTATCAGCGATGCCTCTATCACCTCTTACAGCATTGCCTCTATCACCTCTTTCAGCGCTGCCTTTCTCACCTCTATCTCTAACACCTATTTCAGCGCTGCCTCTATCACCTCTATCAGCGCTGTCTCTATCACCTCTTTCAGCGCTGCCTCTATCTCCTCTATCAGCACTGTCTCAGTCACCTCCTTCAGCACTGTCTCTATCACCTCTATCAGCGCTGTCTCTATCACCTCTATCAGCGCTGTCTCTATCACCTCTATCAGCGCTGCCTCTATCATCTCTTTCAGCGCTGCCTCTATCACCTCTTTCAGCGCTGTTTCCATCAGCGCTGCCTCTATCACCTCTATCAGCACTGTCTCTATCACCTCTATCAGCGCTGTCTCTATCACCTCTATCAGCGCTGTCTCTCTCACCTCTATCTGCGCTGCCTCTATCACCTCTTTCAGCGCTGTCTCTATCACCTCTATCAGCACTGTCTCTGTCACCTCCTTCAGCACTGTCTCTATCACCTCTATCAGCGCTGTCTCTATCACCTCTTTCAGCGCTGTCTCTATCACCTCTTTCAGCGCTGCCTCTATCACCTCTGTCTCTATCACCTATTTCAGCGCTGCCTCTATCACCTCTATCAGCGCTGTCTCTATCAACTCTTTCAGCGCTGTCTCTATCACCTCTTTCAGCGCTGCCTCTATCACCTCTATCAACGCTGTCTCTATCACCTCTATCACCGCTGCCTCTATCACCTCTTTCAGCGCTGTCTCTATCACCTCTTTCAGTGCTGTCTCTATCACCTCTATCAGAGCTGCCTCTATCACCTCTATCAGAGCTGCCTCTATCACCTCTTTCAGCGCTGCCTCTATCACCTCAATCAGCGCTGTCTCTTTCACCTCCATCAGCGCTGCCTCTATCACCTCGATCAGCGCTGTCTCTATCACCTCTGTCAGCGCTGTCTCTTTCACCTCTATCAGCGCTGTATCTATCACCTCTTTCAGCGCTGCCTCTGTCACCTCTTTCAGCACTGTCTCTATCACCTCTATCAGCGCTGTCTCTATCACCTCTATCAGCGCTGTCTCTATCACTGCTATCAGCGATGCCTCTATCACCTCTCTCAGCGCTGTATCTATCACCTCTCTCAGCGCTGTATCTATCACCTCTATCAGCGCTTTCTCTATCACCTCTTTCAGCGCTGCCTCTATCACCTCTTTCAGCGCTGCCTCTATCAGCGCTGTCTCTATCACCTCTATCAGCGCTGTCTCTATCACTGCTATCAGCGATGCCCCTATCACCTCTATCAGCGCTGTCTCTATCACCTCTATCAGCGCTGTCGCTATCACCTCTTTCAGCGCTGCCTCTATCACCTCTATCAGCGCTGTCTCCATCACCTCTATCTGCACTGTCTCTATCACCTCTATCAGCGCTGTCTCTCTCACCTCTCTCAGCGCTGCATCTATCTCCTCTATCAGCGCTGCGTCTATCACGTCTATCAGCGCTGACTCTATCACCTCTATCAGCGCTGTCTCTATCACCTCTATCAGCGCTGTCTCTATCACCTCTATCAGCGCTGTCTCTATCACCTCTATCAGCGCTGTCTCTATCACCTCTATCAGTGCTGTCTCTATCATCTCTATCAGCGCTGCCTCCATTACCTCTTTCAGCGCTGTCTCTATCACCTCTCTCAGCGCTGCATCTATCTCCTCTATCAGCGCTGCGTCTATCACCTCCTTCAACACTGTTTCTATCACCTCTATCAGCGCTGTCTCTCTCACCTCTCTCAGCGCTGCATCTATCTCCTCTATCAGCGCTGCGTCTATCACCTCTATCAGCGCTGTCTCTATCACCTCTACCAGCGCTGTCTCTATCACCTCTATCAGCGCTGCCTCTATCACCTCTTTCAGCGCTGCCTCTATCACCTCTATCAGCACTGTCTCTATCACCTCTTTCAGCGCTGTCTCTATCACCTCTTTCGGCGCTGCCTCTATCACCTCTGTCTCTATCACCTCTTTCAGCGCTGCCTCTATCACCTCTATCAACGCTGTCTCTATCACCTCTATCACCGCTGCCTCTATCACCTCGATCAGCGCTGTCTCTATCACCTCTCTCAGCGCTGTCTCTTTCACCTCCATCAGCGCTGTCTCTATCACCTCTATCAGTGCTGTCTCTATCACCTCCATCAGAGCTGCCTCTATCACCTCTTTCAGCGCTGCCTCTATCACCTCAATCAGCGCTGTCTCTTTCACCTCCATCACGCTGCCTCTATCACCTCGATCAGCGCTGTCTCTATCACCTCTCTCAGCGCTGTCTCTTTCACCTCCATCAGCGCTGTCTCTATCACCTCTATCAGTGCTGTCTCTATCACCTCCATCAGCGCTGTCTCTATCACCTCTATCAGTGCTGTCTCTATAACCTCTTTCAGCACTGCCTCCATCACCTCTATCAGTGCTGCCTCTATCACCTCTATCAGCGCTGTATCTATCACCTCTTTCAGCGCTGCCTCTGTCACCTCTTTCAGCACTGTCTCTATCACCTCTATCAGCGCTGTCTCTATCACCTCTATCAGCGCTGTCTCTATCACTGCTATCAGCGATGCCTCTATCACCTCTCTCAGCGCTGTATCTATCACCTCTATCAGCGCTTTCTCTATCACCTCTTTCAGCGCTGCCTCTATCACCTCTTTCAGCGCTGCCTCTATCAGCGCTGTCTCTATCACCTCTATCAGCGCTGTCTCTATCACTGCTATCAGCGATGCCTCTATCACCTCTATCAGCGCTGTCTCTATCACCTCTATCAGCGCTGTCGCTATCACCTCTTTCAGCGCTGCCTCTATCACCTCTATCAGCGCTGTCTCCATCACCTCTATCAGCGCTGTCTCTCTCACCTCTATCAGCGCTGTCTCCATCACCTCTATCAGCACTGTCTCCATCACCTCTATCAGCGCTGTCTCTCTCACCTCGCTCAGCGCTGCATCTATCTCCTCTATCAGCGCTGCGTCTATCACGTCTATCAGCGCTGCCTCTATCACCTCTATCAGCGCTGTCTCTATCACCTCTATCAGCGCTGTCTCCATCACCTCTATCAGCGCAGTCTCTATCACCTCTATCAGCGCTGTCTCTATCACCTCTATCAGCGCTGTCTCTATCACCTCTATCAGTGCTGTCTCTATCACCTCTATCAGCGCTGCCTCCATTACCTCTTTCAGCGCTGTCTCTATCACCTCTCTCAGCGCTGCATCTATCTCCTCTATCAGCGCTGCGTCTATCACCTCCTTCAGCACTGTCTCTATCACCTCAATCAGCGCTGTCTCTCTCACCTCTCTCAGCGCTGCATCTATCTCCTCTATCAGCGCTGCCTCTATCACCTCTATCAGCGCTGTCTCTATCACCTCTATCAGCGCTGTCTCTATCACCTCTATCAGCGCTGTCTCTATCACCTCTATCAGCGCTGTCTCTATCACCTCTATCAGTGCTGTCTCTATCACCTCTATCAGCGCTGCCTCCATTACTTCTATCAGCGCTGTCTCTATCACCTCTATCAGCGCTGCCTCTATCACCTCTTTCAGCGCTGCCTCTATCACCTCTATCAGCGCTGTCTCTATCACCTCTGTCAGCGCTGCCTCAATCACCTCTAACAGCGCTGCATCTATCACCTCTATCAGCGCTGTCTCTATCTCCTCTATCAGCGCAGTCTCTATCACCTCTATCAGCGCTGTCTCTATCTCCTCTATCAGCGCAGTCTCTATCATCTCGATCAGAACTGCCTCTATCACCTCATTCAGCGCTAACTCGATCACCTCTTTCAGCGCTGCCTCTATCACCTCTATCAGCGCTGTCTCTATCACCTCGATCAGCGCAGTCTCTATCACCTCTTTCAGCGCTGTCTCTATCACCTCTATCAGCGCTGTCTCTATCACCTCTATCAGCGCTGTCTCTATCACCTCTTTCAGCGCTGTCTCTATCACCTCTATCAGCGCTGCCTCTATCTCCTCTATCAGCAGTGTCTCTGTCACCTCCTTCAGCACTGTCTCTATCACCTCTATCAGCGCTGTCTCTATCACCTCTATCAGCGCTATCTCTATCACCTCTTTCAGCGCTGCCTCTATCACCTCTTTCAGCGCTGCCTCTATCACCTCTTTCAGCGCTGCCTCTATCACCTCTATCAGCGCTGCCTCTATCACCTCTATCAGCGTTGCCTCTATCACCTCTTTCAGCGCTGCCTCTATCACCTCGATCAGCGCTGTCTCTATCACCTCTATCAGCGCTGTCTCAATCACCTCTTTCAGCACTGTCTCTATCATCTCTTTCAGCGCTGCCTCTGTCACCTCTATCAGCGCTGTCTCTATCACCTCTTTCAGCACTGTCTCTATCACCTCTTTCAGCGCTGCCTCTATCACCTCGATCAGCGCTGTCTCTATCACCTCTATCAGCGCTGTCTCAATCACCTCTTTCAGCACTGTCTCTATCACCTCTTTCAGCGCTGCCTCTGTCACCTCTATCAGCGCTGTCTCTATCACCTCTTTCAGCGCTGCCTCTATCACCTCAATCAGCGCTGTCTCTTTCACCTCCATCACGCTGCCTCTATCACCTCGATCAGCGCTATCTCTATCACCTCTCTCAGCGCTGTCTCTTTCACCTCCATCAGCGCTGTCTCTATCACCTCTATCAGTGCTGTCTCTATCACCTCCATCAGCGCTGTCTCTATCACCTCGATCAGTGCTGTCTCTATAACCTCTTTCAGCACTGCCTCTATCACCTCTATCAGTGCTGCCTCTATCACCTCTATCAGCGCTGTATCTATCACCTCTTTCAGCGCTGCCTCTGTCACCTCTTTCAGCACTGTCTCTATCACCTCTATCAGCGCTGTCTCTATCACCTCTATCAGCGCTGTCTCTATCACTGCTATCAGCGATGCCTCTATCACCTCTCTCAGCGCTGTATCTATCACCTCTATCAGCGCTTTCTCTATCACCTCTTTCAGCGCTGCCTCTATCACCTCTTTCAGCGCTGCCTCTATCAGCGCTGTCTCTATCACCTCTATCAGCGCTGTCTCTATCACTGCTATCAGCGATGCCTCTATCACCTCTATCAGCGCTGTCTCTATCACCTCTATCAGCGCTGTCGCTATCACCTCTTTCAGCGCTGCCTCTATCACCTCTATCAGCGCTGTCTCCATCACCTCTATCAGCGCTGTCTCTCTCACCTCTATCAGCGCTGTCTCCATCACCTCTATCAGCACTGTCTCCATCACCTCTATCAGCGCTGTCTCTCTCACCTCTCTCAGCGCTGCATCTATCTCCTCTATCAGCGCTGCGTCTATCACGTCTATCAGCGCTGCCTCTATCACCTCTATCAGCGCTGTCTCTATCACCTCTATCAGCGCTGTCTCTATCACCTCTATCAGCGCTGTCTCTATCACCTCTATCAGCGCTGTCTCTATCACCTCTATCAGTGCTGTCTCTATCACCTCTCTCAGCGCTGCATCTATCTCCTCTATCAGCGCTGCGTCTATCACCTCCTTCAGCACTGTCTCTATCACCTCAATCAGCGCTGTCTCTCTCACCTCTCTCAGCGCTGCATCTATCTCCTCTATCAGCGCTGCCTCTATCACCTCTATCAGCGCTGTCTCTATCACCTCTATCAGCGCTGTCTCTATCACCTCTATCAGCGCTGTCTCTATCACCTCTATCAGTGCTGTCTCTATCACCTCTATCAGCGCTGCCTCCATTACTTCTATCAGCGCTGTCTCTATCACCTCTATCAGCGCTGCCTCTATCACCTCTTTCAGCGCTGCCTCTATCTCCTCTATCAGCACTGTCTCTGTCACCTCCTTCAGCACTGTCTCTATCACCTCTATCAGCGCTGTCTCGATCACCTCTATCAGCGCTATCTCTATCACCTCTTTCAGCGCTGCCTCTATCACCTCTTTCAGCGCTGCCTCTATCACCTCTTTCAGCGCTGCCTCTATCACCTCTATCAGCGCTGCCTCTATCACCTCTATCAGCGTTGCCTCTATCACCTCTTTCAGCGCTGCCTCTATCACCTCGATCAGCGCTGTCTCTATCACCTCTATCAGCGCTGTCTCAATCACCTCTTTCAGCACTGTCTCTATCATCTCTTTCAGCGCTGCCTCTGTCACCTCTATCAGCGCTGTCTCTATCACCTCTTTCAGCACTGTCTCTATCACCTCTTTCAGCGCTGCCTCTATCACCTCGATCAGCGCTGTCTCTATCACCTCTATCAGCGCTGTCTCAATCACCTCTTTCAGCACTGTCTCTATCACCTCTTTCAGCGCTGCCTCTGTCACCTCTATCAGCGCTGTCTCTATCACCTCTTTCAGCGCTGTCTCTATCACCTCGATCAGCGCTGTCTCTATCACCTCTTTCAGCGCTGCCTCTATCACCTCTTTCAGCGCTGCCTCTATCACCTCTATCAGCGCTGCCTCTATCACCTCTATCAGCGCTGTCTCTATCACCTCTTTCAGCGCTGTCTCTATCACCTCGATCAGCGCTGTCTCTATCACCTCTTTCAGCGCTGTCTCTATCACCTCTTTCAGCGCTGTCTCTATCACCTCGATCAGCGCTGTCTCTATCACATCTATCAGCGCTGTCTCTATCACATCTATCAGCGCTGTCTCAATCACCACTTTCAGCACTGCCTCTGTCACCTCTATCTCTATCACTTTTTTCAGCGCTGTCTCTATCACCTCTTTCAGCACTGCCTCTATCACCTCTATCTGCGCTGCCTCTATCACCTCTTTCAGCGCTGCCTCTATCACCTCTTTCAGCGCTGTCTCTATCACCTCTATCAGCGCTGCCTCTATCTCCTCTATCAGCACTGTCTCTGTCACCTCCTTCAGCACTGTCTCTATCACCTCTATCAGCGCTGTCTCTATCACCTCTATCAGCGCTGTCTCTATCACCTCTTTCAACGCTGCCTCTATCACCTCTTTCAGCGCTGCCTCTATCACCTCTTTCAGCGCTGCCTCTATCACCTCTATCAGCGCTGTCTCTATCACCTCTATCAGCGCTGTCTCTATCACCTCTATCAGCGCTGCCTCTATCACCTCTATCAGCGTTGCCTCTATCACCTCTTTCAGCGCTGCCTCTATCACCTCGATCAGCGCTGTCTCTATCACCTCTTTCAGCACTGTCTCTATCATCTCTTTCAGCGCTGCCTCTATCACCTCTTTCAGCGCTGCCTCTATCATCTCTATCAGCGCTGTCTCTATCACCTCGATCAGCGCTGTCTCTATCACCTCTTTCAGCACTGTCTCTATCATCTCTTTCAGCGCTGCCTCTATCACCTCTTTCAGCGCTGCCTCTATCATCTCTATCAGCGCTGTCTCTATCACCTCTTTCAGCGCTGTCTCTATCACCTCGATCAGCGCTGTCTCTATCACCTCTTTCAGCGCTGCCTCTATCACCTCTTTCAGCGCTGCCTCTATCACCTCTATCAGCGCTGCCTCTATCACCTCTATCAGCGCTGTCTCTATCACCTCTTTCAGCGCTGCCTCTATCACCTCTATCAGCGCTGCCTCTATCACCTCTATCAGCGCTGTCTCTATCACCTCGATCAGCGCTGCCTCTATCACCTCTATCAGCGCTGTCTCTATCACCTCTTTCAGCGCTGTCTCTATCACCTCGATCAGCGCTGTCTCTATCACCTCTTTCAGCGCTGTCTCTATCACCTCGATCAGCGCTGTCTCTATCACCTCTATCAGCGCTGTCTCAATCACCACTTTCAGCACTGCCTCTATCACATCTTTCAGCGCTGCCTCTATCACCTCTATCTCTATCACCTATTTCAGCGCTGCCTCTATCACCTCTATCAGCGCTGTCTCTATCACCTCTTTCAGCGCTGCCTCTATCACCTCTATCAACGCTGTCTCGATCACCTCTATCAGTGCTGCCTCAATCACCTCTTTCAGCGCTGTCTCTATCACCTCGATCAGCGCTGTCTCGATCACCTCTTTCAGCACTGCCTCTATCACCTCTTTCAGCGCTGCCTCTATAACCTCTATCAGCGCTGTCTCTATCACCTATTTCAGCGCTGCCTCTATCACCTCTATCAGCGCTGCCTCTATCTCCTCTATCAGCACTGTCTCAGTCACCTCCTTCAGCACTGTTTCTATCACCTCTATCAGCGCTGTCTCTATCACCTCTATCAGCACTGTCTCTATCACCTCTATCAGCGCTGCCTCTATCATCTCTTTCAGCGCTGCCTCTATCACCTCTTTCAGCGCTGTCTCCATCAGCGCTGCCTCTATCACCTCTTTCAGCGCTGTCTCTATCACCTCTTTCAGCGCTGTCTCTATCACCTCTTTCAGCATTGCCTCTATCACCTCTTTCAGCGCTGCCTTTCTCACCTCTATCTCTAACACCTATTTCAGCGCTGCCTCTATCACCTCTATCAGCGCTGTCTCTATCACCTCTTTCAGCGCTGCCTCTATCTCCTCTATCAGCACTGTCTCAGTCACCTCCTTCAGCACTGTCTCTATCACCTCTATCAGCGCTGTCTCTATCACCTCTATCAGCGCTGCCTCTATCATCTCTTTCAGCGCTGCCTCTATCACCTCTTTCAGCGCTGTTTCCATCAGCGCTGCCTCTATCACCTCTATCAGCGCTGTCTCTATCACCTCTTTCAGCGCTGTCTCTATCACCTCTTTCAGCACCTCCTCTATCGCCTCTTTCAGCGCTGCCTCTATCACCTCTATCTCTAACACCTATTTCAGCGCTGCCTCTATCACCTCTATCAGCGCTGCCTCTATCACCTCTTTCAGCGCTGTCTCTATCACCTCTTTCAGCGCTGCCTCTATCACCTCTTTCAGCGCTGTCTCTATCACCTCTTTCAGCGCTGTCTCTATCACCTCTTTCAGCGCTGCCTCTATCACCTCTATCAGCACAGCCTCTATCACCTCTATCAGCGCTGTCTCTATCACCTCTATCAGCGCTGTCTCTATCACCTCTTTCAGCGCTGTCTCTATCACCTCTTTCAGCACCTCCTCTATCGCCTCTTTCAGCGCTGCCTCTATCACCTCTATCTCTAACACCTATTTTAGCGCTGTCTCTATCACCTCTATCAGCGCTGCCTCTATCACCTCTTTCAGCGCTGTCTCTATCACCTCTTTCAGCGCTGTCTCTATCACCTCTCTCAGCGCTGTCTCTATCACCTCTATCAGCGCTGCCTCTATCATCTCTTTCAGCGCTGCCTCTATCACCTCTATCAGCGCTGTCTCTATCACCTCTTTCAGCGCTGTCTCTATCACCTCTTTCAGCACCTCCTCTATCGCCTCTTTCAGCGCTGCCTCTATCACCTCTATCTCTAACACCTATTTCAGCGCTGCCTCTATCACCTCTATCAGCGCTGTCCCTATCACCTCTTTCAGCGCTGTCTCTATCACCTCTTTCAGCGCTGTCTCTATCACCTCTATCAGCGCTGCCTCTATCACCTCTTTCAGCGCTGTCTCTGTCACCTCTATCAGCGCTGCCTCTATCACCTCTATCAGCGCTGCTCCCTGAACTCATCAGACCGCCCGTCACTCAACGCTGTTTAAACAACTAAAAGCCTGATTCCCATCTCAGTGCAGGGAAACAGACCCCAGTTCTGAGAACCTGGCGGTATGAGGGGAGGTGTGGGGTGACGGTGGGGGAGGGGTGGAGTAATGTGGGGGAGGGTAGCGGTGTCGGTGGGGGAGGGGTGGAGTAATGTGGGGGAGGGGAGGGGTGCCGGTGGGGGACGGGCGGGGTGACGGTGAGGGGACGGGCGGGATGACGGTGAGGGGACGGGCGGGGTGATCGGGGGGCGGGATGATCGGGGGAGGGGAGATGTGATGGTTGGGGATGGAGCACAGGGAGGGGACAGAACAAAATCTCTTCTCAGGTTCTGCAGCTGCTGGACCCCAGGTTCATCTCTCCATCAGCCCCGTCTTCCCACTGACCGTCTGTTCCAGCCGTGGCCGCCATTATCTGCGTGTCGTGCTCCCCTCTCCCCCCTGTCCCCCGCGCTCCCCCCCGTCCCCCCCTGTCCCCCGCGCTCCCCCTTGTCCCCCCCTGTCCCCCGCGCTCCCCCCTGTCCCCCGCGCTCCCCCCCTGTCCCCCGCGCTCCCCCCTGTCCCCCGCGCTCCCCGCGCTCCCCCCTGTCCCCCGCGCTCCCCCCTGTCCCCCGCGCTCCCCCCTGTCCCCCGCGCTCCCCCCTGTCCCCCACGCTCCCCCCTGTCCCCCGCGCTCCCCCCTGTCCCCCGCGCTCCCCGCGCTCCCCCCTGTCCCCCGCGCTCCCCCCTGTCCCCCGCGCTCCCCGCGCTCCCCCGCGCTCCCCGCGCTCCCCCCTGTCCCCCGCGCTCCCCCCTGTCCCCCGCGCTCCCCCCGTTCCCCCCGCTCCCCCCGCTCCCCCCGTTCCCCCCTGTCCCCCGCGCTCCCCCCGTTCCCCCCTGTCCCCCGCGCTCCCCCCTCCAGGCAAAGAGGGGGCAGGCAGGCAGGGAGAAGAGAACGGAGGGGTCAGCTGTGGTGGGTTGCGAGTGGAGACTTTGTCCCATATTCCCCCACAACCCCCTCTCACACTTTCCCTTACCCTGAGCTCTTTCCCACAACTCCCAAACCTGGTCTCCCCTTGACCTCCCACAACCCAGGGTGGATGGGGAGTATGCGCGGGGGGAGAGTGGAGTGCGGGGGAGAGGGGAGCGCGGGGGAGGGGGGAGCACAGGAGGAGGCCATTCAGCCCATCGTGCCTGTGCCGGCTCTTTGAAAGAGCTCTCCAATTAGTCCCATTCTCCTGCTCTTTCCCCGTAGTCCTGTAATTTTTTCCTTTCAAATATTTATCTAATTCCCTTTTGAAAGTTATTATTGAATCTGTTTCCACCGCCCTTTCAGGCAGTGAATTCCAGATCATAACAACTCGCTGTGTAAAAAAATGTTTCCTCATGTCACCTCTGGATCCTTTCCCAATTACCTTAAATCCGTGTCCTCTGGTTACCGACCCTTCTGCCACTGGAAACAGTTTCTCCTTATTTACTCTCTCAAAACCCCTCATGATTTTGAACATCTCTATCAAATCTCCCCTGAATCTTCTCTGCTGTACAGAGAACAACCCCAGTTTCTCCAGTCTCTCCACATAACTGTAGATAGAATCAGACTGTTCCCAGTGGGTGAGGGGTCAAGAACGAGGGGCCATAGAGACAAGATTAAATGTCAGAGATTTAGAACAGAGGGCAGGAGAATCTCAGACAATCGGATCCCTGAAACACTGGTAAAAATCCAGAAAAATCGTGAAATAAAAAAGCAATTTCACTCGTTCAGTCTGTATAAAGCAGTAGATTGTGCTTCACATGGCACACTGCCCGTTATTATAAAACACCAGGCCCCGGAAAGCTCCCCAACAGCTGGGATCTAAAGGAGAGCAAAGAGAAAGCGAGCGAATCCCCCCCCCACAGTGACCCGGGAATCCCCCCCCACAGTGACCCGGGAATCCCCCCCCCCACAGTGACCCGGGAATCCCCCCCCCCACAGTGACCTGGGAATCCCCCCCCCCCCACAGTGACCTGGGAATCCCCCCCCCCACAGTGACCTGGGAATCCCCCCCCCACAGTGACCCGGGAATCCCCCCCCCACAGTGACCTGGGAATCCCCCCCCCCCACAGTGACCTGGGAATCCCCCCCCACAGTGACCTGGGAATCCCCCCCCCCACAGTGACCTGGGAATCCCCCCCCCACAGTGACCTGGGAATCCCCCCCCCCCACAGTGACCTGGGAATCCCCCCCCACAGTGACCTGGGAATCCCCCCCCCCCCACAGTGACCCGGGAATCCCCCCCCCCCCACAGTGACCCGGGAATCCCCCCCCCCACAGTGACCTGGGAATCCCCCCCCCACAGTGACCCGGGAATCCCCCCCCCACAGTGACCTGGGAATCCCCCCCCCCCACAGTGACCTGGGAATCCCCCCCCCCCACAGTGACCCAGGAATCCCCCCCCCCACAGTGACCCGGGAATCCCCCCCCCCCCACAGTGACCCGGGAATCCCCCCCCCCCCACAGTGACCCGGGAATCCCCCCCCCCCCACAGTGACCCGGGAATCCCCCCCCCCCCCCACAGTGACCCGGGAATCCCCCCCCACAGTGACCTGGGAATCCCCCCCCCCCCCACAGTGACCCGGGAATCCCCCCCCACAGTGACCCGGGAATCCCCCCCCCACAGTGACCTGGGAATCCCCCCCCACAGTGACCCGGGAATCCCCCCCCCCCACAGTGACCCGGGAATCCCCCCCCCCCCACAGTGACCCGGGAATCCCCCCCCCCACAGTGACCTGGGAATCCCCCCCCCCACAGTGACCCGGGAATCCCCCCCCCCACAGTGACCCGGGAATCCCCCCCCCCCCACAGTGACCCGGGAATCCCCCCCCCCCCCCACAGTGACCCGGGAATCCCCCCCCCACAGTGACCTGGGAGTCTGAGCTGCATAAACTGCGATGCATCAGGGAGGGGGAGAGTTATCTGGACACTTTGAACCAGGAGGCAGTGGTTTAGATTTGGTCAGTGGTCAGGGTCGGGAGGATGTGACTGCGAGTCAGGCAGGTTTGGGGACCCAGGATGCAGTGATCGAGGAGCCTCAACCTTTGACCTTGTCCAACACGTACGAGGTATTTGCTACCTGTATGGATGAGAACAAGGGCCGCAGGGAGGATGGGCAAACTGACCATGGCACTGAGGCCATTCAAGTGGGGGGAGTAAAGAGGAGTGTGGTAGTGTTAGGGGAGAGTATAGTCAGGGGGATAGATACTGTTTTCTGCAGTCACGACCGAGAGTCCCGAAGACTGTGTTGCCTGCCCAGTGCCAGGGTTAAGGACATCTCCGCGCAGCTGGAGAAGAACTTGGAGCATGAGGGGGAGGATCCAGTTGTCGTGGTCCACGTGGGAACCAACAACACAGCAGAACCTCATTCTTAGTTCTACCTGAGACAGTTTAAGGAGCTCGGGTCTAAATTAATAAGCAGAACCTCAAACGTAATAATCTCTGGATTACTGCCTGAGCCGGCAAATTGGCATCGGGTCAAACAGATCAGAGAGTTAAATGTGTGGCCCAGAGTGGTGTGGGAGACAGGGGGTTCAATTCATGGGGCACTGGCCCAGTACTGGGGAAAGAGGGAGCTGTTCTTTTTGGACGGGCTCCACTTAAACCAGGCTGGGTCCAGCGTCCTGGCGAATCGAATAACTGGGGCGGTAGATAGGGCTTTAAACTAAAAAAGGAGGGGAGGGTGTGGAGGAGTCAGGTGAGGGGAAATTTAGAAATCAGAAGAGAAAAGTCAAGGCCATAGAGCAGTGTAGTGATTTGGGTAAAGATAAGCAGAGTGTGGCAGGAAGGGACTGAGAGTTTAACGGTAATAGTGCATCAGCGAATAAGGTCAAAGCAGGGAAAAATGCTAATAAGTTAAAATTAAAGGCCCTTTATCTGAATGTACGAAGTACTCGTAACAAGATAGACGAATTAACGGCACAAATAGAGATAAATGGGTTTGATCTAATAGACATTACAGAGACGTGGTTGCAAGGTGACCAAGGCTAGGAACTAAATATTCCAGGGTACATGACGTTTCAAAAAGAGAGGCAGAGTGGAAAAGGACGGGGTGTAGCCCCGATAATAAAGGATGAGATAAGGACAGTGGTGAGAAAGGATCTCGGCTCGGAAGATCAGGAAGTAGAATCAGTATTGGTGGAGATAAGAAATAACAAGGGGCAGAAAACACTGGTGGGAGTAGTTTATAGGCCCCCTAATAGTAATTAAACCATTGGACAGAGGACTCAAGAAATAAGAGGAGCTTGTAACAAAGGTAATGCAATAATCGTGGGGGACTTCAATCTTCATATAGACTGGACAAATCAAATGTGGAAAAGTAGTTTGGAGGACGAGTTTATGGAATGCATTCGAGACAGTTTCCCAGAACAATACATCATGGAACCAACCAGGGAACAGGCTATTTTAGATCTTGTCTTGTGCAATGAGACAGGGTTAATGAGTAATCTCATAGTAAGGGGTCCTCTGGGGAACAGTGATCATAATATGATAGAATTTCATACTGAGTTTGAGGGTAACCGACTTAAGTCCAAAACTAGAGCCTTAAACTTAAACAAAGCCAAGGGGGGTGAGTTGGCTAAGGTTGATTGGGAAATTAGATTAAAAGATATGACAGTAGATAAGCAATGGCGAACATTTAAAGAAATATTTCATAATTCTCAACAAATATACATTCCATTGAGGAATAAAAACTCCACAGGAAAAGTGATCCATCCGTGGCTCACTAAAGAAGTTAAGGAGAGTATTAGATTAAACGAAGAGGCTTATAATGTTGCCAAGAAGAGTAGGAAGCCTGAGGATTGGGAGAGTTTTAGGAACCAGCAAAGGACGACCAAAAAATTGATAAAGAGGGAGAAAATAGAATATGAGAGTAAACTAGCAAGAAATATAAAAACAGATTGTAAGAGTTTCTACAAGTATGTAAAAAGAGAGTAGTGAAAGTAAACGTTGGTCCCTTAGAGGCTGAGACAGGAGAAATTATAATGGGGAATCAGGAAATGGCAGAGACATTAAACAAATATTTTATCTCTGACTTCACAGAAGAAGACACAAAAAGCATACCAGAAATAGTGGGGAACCAAGGGTCTAATGAGAATGAGGAACTTAAAGTAATTAATATTAGATAGTGAATGTTTAGGGTGGTGGATGGGGTGCCAATCAAGCGGGCTGCTTTGTCCTGGATGGTGTCGAGCTTTTTGAGTGTTGTTGGAGCTGCACTCATCCAGGCAAGTGGAGAGTATTCCATCACACTCCTGACTTGTGGCTTGTAGATGGTGGAAAGGCCGCAGAATACCCAGCCTCTGACCTGCTCTTGTAGCCGCAGTATTTATCTGGCTGATCCAGTTAAGGTTCTAGTCAATGGTGACCCCCAGGATGTTGATGGTGGGGGATTTGGTGATGGTAATGCCATTGAATGTCAAGGGGAGGTGGTTAGACTCTCTCTTGTTGGAGATGGTCATTGCCTGGCACTTGTCTGGCGCGAATGTTACTTGCCACTTATCAGCCCAAGCCTGGATGTTGTCCAGGTCTTGCTGCATGCGAGCACGGACTGCTTCATTATCTGAGGGGTTGCGAATGGAACTGAACACTGTACAATCATCAGCGAACATCCCCATTTCTGACCTTATGATGGAGGGAAAGTCATTGATGAAGCATCTGAAGGTGCTTGGGCCTAGGACACTGCCCTGAGGAACTCCTGCAGCAATGTCCTGGGGCTGAGATGATTGGCCTCCAACAACCACTACCATCTTCCTTTGTGCTAGGTATGACTCCAGCCACTGGAGAGTTTTCCCCCTGATTCCCATTGACTTCAATTTTACTCGGGCTCCTTGGTGCCACACTCAGTCAAATGCTGCCTTGATGTCAAGGGCAGTCACTCTCACCTCACCTCTGGAATTCAGCTCTTTTGTCCATGTTTGGACCACGGCTGTAATGAAGTCTGGAGCCAAGTGGTCCTGGCAGAACCCAAACTGAGGCATCGGTGAGCAGGTTATTGGTGAGTAAGTGCCGCTTGATAGCACTGTCGACGACACCTTCCATCACTTTGCTGATGATTGAGAGTAGACTGATGGGGTGGTAATTGGCCGGATTGAATTTGTCCTGCTTTTTGTAGACAGGACATACGTAGGCAATTTTCCACATTGTCGGGTAGATGCCAGTGTTGTGGCTGTACTGGAACAGTTTGGCTAGAGGCGCGGCTAGTTCTGGAGCTGGTGCTGCTCCTGGCATGCTCTTCTACACTCCTCATATGAACCAGGGTTGATCCCCTGGCTTGTTGGTAATGGTAGAGTGAGGAATATGCCGGGCCATGAGGTTACAGATTGTGCTGGAATATAATTCTGCTGCTGCTGATGGCCCACAGCGCTTCATGGATGCCCAGTTTTGAGCTGCTAGATCTGTTCTGAATCTATCCCATTTAGCACATTAGTAGTGCCACACAACATGTTGGATGGTGTCCTCAGTGTGAAGATGGGACTTTGTCTCCACGAGGACTGTGCGGTGGTCACTCCTACCAATACTGTCATGGACAGATGCATTTGCGACAGGTAGATTGGTGAGGACGAGATCAAGTCGGTTTTTCCCTTGTGTTGGTTCGCTCATCTCCTGCCACAGGCCCAGTCTGGCAGCTATGTCCTTCAGGACTCAGCCAGCTCGGTCAGTCGTGGTGCTACCGAGCCACTCTTGGTGATGGACATTGAAGTCCCCCACCCAGAGTACATTTTGTGCCCTTGCTACCCTCAGTGCTTCCTCCAAGTGGTGTTCAACATGGAGGAGGACTGATTCATCAGCTGAGGGAGGGCGGTAGGTGGTAATCAGCAGGAGGTTTCCTTGCCCATGTTTGACCTGATGCCATGAGATCTCATGGGGTCTGGAGTCAATGTTGAGGACTCCCAGGGCCACTCCCTCCTGACTGTGTACCACTGTACCGCCACCTCTGGCTGGTCTGGGCTTGGTTTGCTTTTGTCGCGTCCAGAGCCTAGTGGTCCGTCCGGTTTTATTCTTATTCTGACTTTTTGTGGCGAGATTGTACAACTGAGTGGCTTGCTAGGCCATTTCAGAGGGCGATTAAGAACCAACCACATTGCTGTGGGTCTGGAGTCACATATAGGCCAGACCGGGTAAGGACGGCAGGTGAAGGGCATTAGTAAACCAGATGGGTTTTTACAACAATCCGGTAGTTTCATGGCCACCATTACTGATACTAGTTTTATTTATTCCAGTTTTTTATTTAATTAATTGAACTTAAATTCCCCAGCTGCCGTGGCGGGATTTGAACTCATGACTCTGGATTACTAGTATAACCACTATGCTACCATACCCATTCTAATAGAGGTGGCTTCAGAGATAGTCGCAAATGTAGGCAGCAAATGTAACCCCACTATTCAAGAAAGGAGGGAGAGAGAAAACAGGGAACTAAAGGCCAGTTAGCCTGACATCAGTCATCGGGAAAATGCTGGAATCCATTATTAAGGAAGTGGTAACAGGGCACTTAGAAAATTATAATATGATTAGACAGAGTCAACATGGTTTTATGAAAGGGAAATCGTGTTTGTCAAATTTATTACAGGTTTTTGAGGATGTAACTAGCAGGGTAGATAAAGGGGAACCAGTGGATGTCGTATATTTGGATTTTCAAAAGGAATTCGATAAGGTGCCACATAAAAGATTGTTACACAAGATAAGGGCTCATGGGGTTGGGGGTAACATATTAGCATGGATAGAGGATTGGTTAACGGACAGAAAACAGAGAGTAGAAATAAATGGGTCATTCTCAGGTTGTCAGGCTGTAACTAGTGGGGTGCTGCAAGTACCAGTGCTTGGGCCCCAGCTATTTATAATCTATATTAATGACTGAGACGAAGGGACTGAGTGTAATGTATCCAAATTTGCTGATGATACAAAGGTGGGAAAGTAAGCTGTGAGGAGGACACAAAGAGTCTGCAAAGGGATATAGACAGATTAAGTGAGTGGGCAAGAAGGTGGCAGATGGAGTATAATGTGGGGAAATGTGAGGTTATTCACTTTGGTAGGAAGAATAGAAAAACAGAATATTTTTTAAATGGTGAGAAATTATTAAATGTTGGTGTTCAGAGAGATTTGGGTGCCCTCTGGGTCAGTAACTCAATAAACTATTTGTTAAAGTCATTGGCGGAGTCCCATAGACGTCTCATGGCAATCAAAGTGATGCTTAGTATGTGTTAGAAACATGAGTTGCCGTTTGCTTGTGGAAATATAAGTTTTATCGTGGCAGGAACCAGCAGGTTAGGGCAAGAACTGACCCTTGACCCCTGACCCCATCCCTGACCAGCTCTCCTATTTCTGTTTGTACCCGTTTGAAGGGTGAATAAACTGTGGACCAGTTGGAAGGGTTGCTGGGTAGATGAACTCTCACCCCCCGCACCCCATTTCTTGCTGGCTATTATAAAGCCCACAACCCAGGGTGTGTTCAGGCCCAAGGGGTGACTGCAAACTGTGCTCATGATACAGCGACTGCCCTGCTTTCTGTTTCTCTTGTTGCAGCAGCACATCAGACCATGACGGGCGGACGGTCCTGTGATATTGGTGTCAGCCATGACTCAGTGGGTATCACTCTCCCTCTGAGGCAGAAGGTCATGGGTTCAAGACCCCACTCCAGAGACTTGAGCCCATAATCCAGGCCACACTCCAGTGCAGGAGGTGCCGTTTTTCGGATGAGACGTTAAACTGAGGCCCCGTCTGCCCTCTCAGGTGGCTGTAAAAGATTCCACTATTCGAAGAAGAGCAGGGGAGTTCTCCCCTGGTGTCCTGGCTAATCCCTCAAACAGATTATCTGGTCATTTATGTCGTTGCTGTTCGTGGGATCTTGCTGTGCGCAAATTGGCTGCCGTGTTTCCTACATTACAACAGTGACTACACTTCAAAAGTACTTAATTGGCTGTAAAGTGTTTTGGGACATCCTGCGATTGTGAAAGGCACGATATAAATGTAGGTCTTTCTTTCTATATAAGAATCTTGTTACAGATGAGCACAGTGGAGGGTGTGATGTTCTTTATTGCTCTGTGCGTGTAAAGTCCAAACATTCAGCAATAAACATATTACTCAGAACATCACTGACCTTCATGCAAATCCAGTCAGACAACAGCCAGAGAAAGGAGAGGTGCCCAGTGTGTTACCTTGCCTGCCCTGCGGAGGATGTGGAACTCTTTGTGGCAATGTTCCTCAGTCCTGGGAGTGAGGGGGCATCGGTCAGGGTCAGTGCTGGGGGTGAGGGGGCATCGGTCAGGGTCAGTCCTGAGGGTGAGGGGGCATCGGTCAGGGTCAGTCCTGGGGGTGAGGGGGCATCGGTCAGGGTCAGTGCTGGGGGTGAGGGGGCATCGGTCAGGGTCAGTGCTGGGGGTGAGGGGGCATCGGTCAGGGTCAGTCCTGGGGGTGAGGGGGCATCGGTCAGTGTCAGTGCTGGGGGTGACGGGGCATCGGTCAGGGTCAGTCCTGGGGGTGAGGGGGCATCGGTCAGGGTCAGTCCTGGGGGTGAGGGGGTATTGGTCAGGGTCAGTCCTGGGGGTGAGGGGGCATCGGTCAGGGTCAGTGCTGCCTCCTTTGGGATGGCATGAGTGATAATTCTGGGTAACTTGGTGGCCCCCATACCCAGGAGTCTGTCCATCCTGCCCCGAGGAGGGACATGAGGTCTGAACGGGTGAAGTTTTGACACCACCTTCTCTGGTTTTGTGCCCTGCCCTCTGGGCACAGACGGTCCTTGACTGGTCATAATTCTGTGCAAGTGCACTAAAAATATTGCTAAGACATGTTGAAGTTATTAGTGAGTAAAGTGAGAAGCCACGGCTGTTCCTCCTCTAACAGGACGTCCCCCAGTCTGCTGCTGAAAAGTGAAGGCTGAACGGGAGTGTCCTGGTAGTCCAGCTGCTTGCAACCATTTTACTCCACTTTTATACCAGTACCTGCACCAATGGGAATGCAAATGAGCAGACCCAGGAAACTCGGGTAAAACTCCCTCCAGAGGCCAACAGTAGATGCAACCAATTTTTAAAGGGGCAACAGCAGTATAACTCATTTCAAGGAAGTTCTAGGCCATGATTGGTTAGATTGTGTGGAGTCCATGATTGGTTAGATTGTCCAGAGTCCATGATTGGTTAGATTGCGTTGAGTCCATGATTGGTTAGATTGTGTGGAGTCCATGATTGGTTAGATTGTGTGGAGTCCATGATTGGTTAGATTGTGTGGAGTCCATGATTGGTTAGATTGTGTGGAGTCCATGATTGGTTAGATTGTGTGGAGTCCATGATTGGTTAGATTGTGTGGAGTCCATGATTGGTTAGATTGCATTGAGTCCATGATTGGTTCGATTGTGTGGAGTCCATAATTGGTTAGATTGTGTGGAGTCCATAATTGGTTAGATTGTGTGGAGTCTATGATTGGTTAGATTGCGTTGAGTCCATGATTGGAGCAGATCGACGATGATCTCAAGGGTCTTGCTATGAAGAGAAAAACGATCACACACATCTGGAGGCTCTGAGTCCACTCTCATGTCGCATGTGGCAGGTGGCTGCCTGTGGCCAAGTCCAGGGCCATCCTCTGTACCACCATTAGAGCAGGGTATTCATCAACCAAGTGTATCCCAGAGTGAACGGCAGCTGCAGGAACATCTGTACCATGCCACGTACAGGGAGACCTCCCGTCCACTGAGTGACTCCAATGTGGAAGCATTTACTAACAGGCAGCAGACCTTGGGTGGCTGAATGGAGAGGTCGATGAGTCCTGGATTTGCAGAGAGTTTGGAGGATATCAGGGGCACTCTCTCTCTCAGGGGTTTGGGGATTGTAGCGATTCCAAGAGCTCTGTTCTCCCACAGATAAATGGCCACCCAGTATCCTGACCCTGTTTCTGACAGGGCTGGACAGACTGGATGCAGGATGGTCCAGAGCAAGGGGTCACAGTCTCAGGATACGGGGTAGGACATTGAGGACTGAGATGAGGAGAAATTTCTTCACTCAGAGGATGGTGAACCTGTGGAATTCTCTACCACAGAAGGCTGTGGAGGCCAAGTCACTGAATATATTTAAGAAGGAGATGGATAGATTCCTAGACACAAAAGGCATCAAGAGGTATGGGGAGAGAGCGGGAATATGGTATTAAGATAGAGGATCAGCCATGATCATATTGAATGGCGGAGCAGGCTCGAAGGGCCGAATGGCCTATTCCTGGTCCTATTTTCTATGTTTCTATGTTTCCAGTGGGATAGCAAGATTGCTCCATGAGGCGTGCTGTCCTCGCACAGCTGCACAAAAGGGGTCTCTGCTCTGTCCCCTGCAGACCCATGTCGCTGCGGATCCCAGCCCAGAGAAGCAGTCTATCACAGGCCCATCCCAGGGTTAGAGGCCTGGGAGAAGGCCATCTCCATCCCAACAACAACTTGCATTTATATAGCGCCTTTAACGTAGTAAAACATCCCAAGGCACTTCACAGGGGCGATTATCAGACAATAATGGACACCGAGCCACATAAGGAGATATCAGGACAGGAGACCAAAAGCTTGTTCAAAGAGGTTGGTTTTACGGAGGAGAGAGAGGTTTAGGGAGGGAATTCCAGAGCTCAGGGCGTAGGCAGCTGAAGGCACGGCCGCCAACGGTGGAGCGAAGGAAGCGGGGGACGGACAAGAGGCCAGAATTGGAGGAGTGCAGAGATCTCAGGGTTGTAGGGCTGGAGCAGGTTACGGAAATAGGGAGGGGGGGAATGGAGGGATTTGAAAACAAGGATGAGAATTTGAGAATCGAGGCGTTGCTGGACTGGGAGCCAATGTACGAGCACAGGGGTGATGGGTGAACGGGACTTGGTGCGAGTTAGGATACGGGCAGCAGAGTTTTGGATGAGCTCAAGTTTACAGAGGGTGGAAGATGGGAGGCCGGCCAGGAGAGCATTGGAATAGTCAAGTCTAGAGGTAACAAAAGCACGGATGAAGGTTTCAGCAGATGAGCTGAGGAAGGGGCGGAGACGGGCGATGTTACAGAGGTGGGAGTAGGTGGTCTTGGTGATGGAACGGATATGGGGTCGGAAGCTCAGCTCAGGGTCAAATAGTACGTCAAGGGTGCAAATAGTCTGCAAACAGAGTAAGGTCCAGGCACGAAAGCCTTCAGCTCTCCTAGTTCCTCTGTCTCATCTGTTTTGACGATGCCACCTTCCACACCAGAGCTTCTAAAATGTCTTCCTTTTTCCTTAGGGTTCCCCTCCTCTGTGGTTTACAGGACCCTTAACCTGTCCGTCCTGTTTCCCGCACTTCTGCCCTCCCCCTTCCCCTCCCCCTTCCCCTCCCCCCTTTCCCCTTCCCATCCTTCCCAGAACCACGATAGGGTCCCCCTTGTCCTCACATTCCACCCCACCAGCCTCCACATTCAATGGATCATCCTCCGCCATTTCCACCACCTCCAGCTCGATCCCACCACCAATCACATCTTCCCCTCTCCTCCCCTTTCAGCATTCCGAAGGGACCGCTCCCTCTGTGACACCCTAGTCCACTCTTCCATCACCCCCAACACCCGCTCTCCTCCCCACGGCACCTTCCTGTGCGAGTGCAGGAGCTGCAACACCTGCCCTTTCACCTCCTCCCTTCCCACTGTCCAGGGCCCCAAACATTCCTTCCAGGTGAAACAGTGATTTACTTGTACTTCTTTCCAGTTAGTAAACTGTATTCGCTGCTCACAATGCATCTCCTCTACATTGGGGAGACCAAACACAGATTGGCTGATCGATTTGTTGACCACCTCCACTCAGTTCACAAGTGTGACCCTGTCCTGCCGGTCACTTGCCATTTTAATTCCCCGTCCCACTCCCAGTCTGACCTCTCTGTCCTCGGCCTCTTACACTGTTCCAATGAATGCACCTCAGAGAATCATAGAAATTTACGGCATAGAAGGAGGTCATTCGGCCCATCGTGCCTGTGCTGGCTGAAAAAGAGCCATCCAGCATAATCCCACTTTCCAGCTCTCGGTCCATTGCCTTCTAGGTTACGGCACTTCAGGTGCACATCCAAGCACTTTTTAAATGAGTTGAGGGTTTCTGCCTTTCCCACCCTTTCAGGCAGTAAGTTCCAGACCCCCACCATCCTCTTGGTGAAAAAACTTCTCCTCAGCTCCCCTCTAATCCTTCTACCAATTACTGTAAATCTATAATAAAAACAGAAGCTCAGCAAGTCAGGCAGCATCTGTGGAGAAAGAGACAGAGTTAACGTTTCAGGTCGAAGATCTTTCATCAGAATCTGTGCAGTTCTGATGAAAGATTCTTCGACCTGAAAGATTAACTCCACTTCCTTCTCGGATACAGTTTAGGTACATTCCCACTAGGGAGAAAGGCAGGGCAACTAAAGCCAGAGCTCACTGGATAACAAGAAATAGAGAGTAAGATGAAACAGAAAAAGGGCCGTATGACAGATGTCAGGTTGATAATACAAGTGAGAACCAGACTGAATATAGAAAGTTCAGAGGGGAAGTGAAAAAGGAAATAAGAGGGGCCAAGAGAGAGTATGAGAATAGACTGGCGGCCAACATAAAAGGGAATCCAAAAGTCTTCTACAGACATATAAACAGTAAACGGGTAGTAAGAGGAGGGGTGGGGCCGATTAGGGACCAAAAAGGAGATCTACTCATGGAGGCAGAGGGGATGGCTGAGATATTAAATGAGTACTTTGCATCTGTCTTTACCAAGGAAGAAGATGCTGCCACAGTCTCAGTAAAAGGAAGATATAGTTGAGATATTGGATGGGCTAAAAATTGAGAAAGAGGAGGTACTAGAAAGGCTAGCTATACTTCAAATAGATAAGTGACCCGGTCTGGATGGGATGCATCCTAGGTTGCTGAGGGAAGTAAGGGTGGAAATTGCGGAGGTACTGGCCATAATCTTCCAAACATCTGTAGATATGGGGGTGGTGCCGGAGAATTGCAAATGTTACACCCTTGTTCAAAAAAGGATGTAAGGATAAACAGGGCAGTTGGGTGAGGTGAGAGTGACCGCCCTTGACATCAAGGCAGCATTTGACCGAGTGTGGCACCAAGGAGCCCGAGTAAAATTGAAGTCAATGGGAATCAGGGGGAAAA
Organism: Heptranchias perlo; assembly: GCF_035084215.1. Lineage (NCBI taxonomy): Eukaryota > Metazoa > Chordata > Chondrichthyes > Hexanchiformes > Hexanchidae > Heptranchias > Heptranchias perlo. Next base: position 101,718 of record NW_027139671.1, read on the forward strand.
CTCTCCATTGGCTGGAGTCATACCTAGCACAAAGGAAGATGGTAGTGGTTGTTGGAGGCCAATCATCTCAGCCCCAGGGCATTGCTGCAGGAGTTCCTCAGGGCAGTGTCCTAGGCCCAACCATCTTCAGCTGCTTCATCAATGACGTTCCCTCCATCATAAGGTCAGAAATGGGGATGTTCGCTGATGATTGCAGAGTGTTCAGTTCCATTCGCAACCCCTCAGATAATGAAGCAATCCGTGTCTCATGCAGCAAGTCCTGGACAACATCCAGGCTTGTGCTGATAAGTGGCAAGTAACATTCGCGCCAGACAAGTGCCAGGCAATGACCATCTCCAACAAGAGAGAGTCTAACCACCTCCCCTTGACATTCAACGGCATTACCATCACCAAATCCCCCACCATCAACATCCTGGGAGTCACCATTGACCAGAAACTTAACTGGACCAGCCATATAAATACTGTGGCTACAAGAGCAGGTCAGAGGCTGGGTATTCTGCGGCGAGTGACTCACCTCCTGACTCCCCAAAGCCTTTCCACCATCTACAAGGCACAAGTCAGGAGTGTGATGGAATACTCTCCACTTGCCTGGATGAGTGCAGCTCCAACAACACTCAAGAAGCTCGACACCATCCAGGACAAAGCAGCCCCTTGATTGGCACCCCATCCACCACCCTAAACCCAGTCACTTGGACGAATGTGGATTGATTAGGGAAAGCCAGCATGGATTTGTTAAAGGCAAATCGTGTTTAACTAACTTGATAGAGTTTTTTGATGAGATAACAGAGAGTGTAGATGAGGGCAATGCAGTTGATGTGGTGTATATGGACTTTCAAAAGGCGTTTGATAAAGTGCCGCACGGTAGGTTTATCATCAAGATTGCGGCCCATGGAATAAAGGGGGCAGTGACAACATGGATACAGAATTGGCTAAGTGACAGGAAACAGAGAGTAGTGGTGACCGGTTGTTTTTCGGACTGGAGGGAGGTGTACAGTGGTGTTCCCCAGGGGTCAGTGCTGGGACCACTGCTTTTCTTGATATATGTTGATGACTTGGACTTGTGTGTACAGGGCACAATTTCCAAATTTGCAGATGACACAAAACTTGGAAGAGTAGTAAACAGTGAGGAGGATAGTGATAGACTTCAAGAGGATATAGACAGGCTGGTGGAATGGGCAGACACGTGGCAGATGAAATTTAACGCAGGAAAATACAAAGTGATACATTTCAGTAGGAAGAACGAGGAGAGGCAATATAAACTCTAAAAGGGGTACAGGAGTAGCGAGATCTGGGGGTTTATGTGCACAAATCATTGAAGGTGACAGGGCAGGTTGAGAAAGCGGTTAAAAAAGCCTACCCGATCCTGGGCTTTATAAATAGAGGCATAGAGTACAAAAGTATGTAGTTTTGCTACAGTTATACAGGGCATTGGTGAGACCACATCTAGAATACTGTGTGCAGTTTTGGTCTCCTTATTTAAGAAAGGACATAATTGCTTTGGAGTTGGTTCAGAGAAGGTTCACTCAACTGATTCCTGGGATGAGGGGGTTATCTTATGAGGAAAGGTTGGACAAGTTGGGCCTGTATACACTGGAGTTTAGAAGAATGTGAAGTGATCTTATTGAAACATATAAGATCCTGAGGGGACTTGAAGGGGTAGATGCTGAGAGGATGTTTCCCCTTGTGGGAGAGACTAGAACTAGGGGACCCAGTTTAAAAATAAGGGGTCTCCCATTTAAGATGGAGATGAGGAGAATTTTTTTCTCTCAGAGGGTCGTGAGTCTGTGGAACTCCCTTCCCCAGAGAGCGGTGGAGGCAGGATCATTGAATATTTTTAAGGCTGAGTTAGATAGATTCCTGATTAACAAGGGAGTCAAAGGTTATAGTAGGTAGACGGGAAAGTAGGGTTGAGGTCACAATCAGATCAGCCATGATCTTATCAAATGACAGAGCAGGCTCGAGGGGCCGAATGGCCTAAACCTGATCTTAATTCATATGTTCGTATGTACGTACGTAAAAGTATGGAATCATGATGAAACTTTATAAAACACTGGTTCGGCCACAACTGGAGTATTGAGTCCAGTTCTGGGCACCGCACTTCAGGAAAGACGTGAAGGCCTTAGAGAGGGTGCAGAAGAGATTTACTAGAATGATTCCTGGGATGAGGGACTTTAGTTATGTGGATAGACTGGAGAAGCTGGGGTTGTTCTCCTTGGAACAGAGACGGTTGCGGGGAGATTTGATCGAGGTGTTCAAAATCATGAAGGGTCTGGACAGAGTAGATAGAGAGAAACTGTTCCCATTGGTGGAAGGGTCAAGAACCAGAGGACATAGATTTAAGGTGATTGGCAAAAGAACCAAAGGTGAAATGAGGAAAATCTTTTTTACACAGTGAGTGGTTATGATCTGGAATGCACTGCCCGAGGGGGTGGAGGAGGCAGATTCAATCATGGTCTTCAAAAGGGAACTGGATAAGTAGTTGAAAGGAAAAAATTTGCAGGGTTACGGGGAAAGGGCGGGGGAGTGGGACTAACTGGATTACTCTTGCAGAGAGCCGACATGGACTCGATGGGCCAAATGGCCTCCTTCCTTTCTATGATTCCACAGATGCTGCCTGACTTGCTGAGGTTCTCCAGCATTTTCTGTTTCTATTTCAGATTTCCAGCTTCTGCAGTATTTTGCTTTTGACTTTAAATCTATGCCCCTGGTCATTGACCTCTCTGCTAAGGGAAATTGGTCCTCCCTATCCATTCTATCTAGGCCCCTCATAATTTTATATACCTCAATTTAATCTCCCCTCAGCCTCCTCTGTTCCAAAAAAAACAACCCCAACCTATCCAATCTTTTCTCTTAGCTAAAATTCTCCAGTCCTGGCAACATCCTCATAAATCTCCTCTGTACCCTCTCTACTGCAATCACATCTTTCCTGTAATGTGGTGACCAGAACTGTACACAGTACTCAAGCTGTGGCCTAACCAGTGTTTTATACAGTTCCAGCATAACCTCCCTCCTCTTATATTCTATGCCTCGGCTAATAAAGGAAAGTATCCCGTATGCTGCCTTAACCACCTTATCTACCTGTCCTGCTACCTTCAGGGATCTGTGAACATGCACTCCAAGGTCCCTCACTTCCTCTACACCTCTCAGTATCCTCCCATTTATTGTGTATTCCCTTGCCTTGTTTGCCCTCACCAAATGCATTACCTCACACTTCTCCGGATTGAATTCCATTTGCCACTTTTCTGCCCATCTGACCAGTCCATTGATATCTTCCTGTAGCTTTCTTCCTCACTATCAACCACATGGCCAATTTTTGTATCATCTGCAAACTTCTTGATCATGCCCCTTACATTTAGGTCCAAATCATTGATATACACAAAAAGCAAGGGACCTAGCACTGAGCCCTACGGCTCCCCACTGGAAACAGCCTTCCAGTCACAAAAACACCCGTCGACCATTACCCTTTGCTTCCATTTCAAGGAATCCCACACTTCACCTGACGAAGGAGAAAGCCTCCGAAAGCTTGTGATTTTCAAATAAAACTGTTGGACTATAACCTGGTGTTGTAAGATTCCTTACATTTGTCAATCCCAGTCCATCACCGGCATCTCCACATCATCCTTATAAACTGTTTAATCTCTAACATTTTCCAGTTCTGATGGAAGGTCATTGACCTGAAATGTTAACTCAGTTTCTCTCCACAGATGCTGCCTGACCTGCCGAGTGTTTCCAGCATTTTCTGTTTTTATTAATGATAGATTTTTGTTGGGTATCGAGGGATGTGGAGCAAAGGCGGGTAAATGGGAGTTGAGATCATCCAATTGAATGGCGGAACAGGCCTGAGGGGCTGAATGGCCTCCTCCTGTTCCTATTTAACAGCCATTGCTGCATCGCACATCACTTCAGAAACAATCCTGCGTAAGATGGTTTGAGACGTCACACTCTATAACTGTGAGGGTCACACACCTACAGAGTGTCAGAGAGAGGAGACTGAGGTGAGGAACAAGACGAATAAACAGACTTACCAGCTGTTCTGGATCAGGAGGCAGAGTTATTTCCCACAAGCCTGGTGCGATCACTCTAAGCTAACAGTGTAAAGGGGGGAATTCCAATCCTTCCAGTCACAGTGAAGCCCAGTGTGGAAAATGAATTGCAGCAAACCATGGGAATGGACCCAGGGACGGGTGTCTGACCCTTGCTCTCGGCTTTCCGATTGGATGAGCAGCCGACAATCCTGATTTAATGTCTTTGTTTATATTGTTAATGGGGAGTGGCTGTGACCATAGAATCACAGAAAGGTTACAGCACAGGAGGCCATTCGGCCCATCGAGTCCATGCCGGCTCTCTGCAAGAGCAATCCAGCTAGTCCCACTACCCCCGCCCCATCCCCGTCGCCCTGCAAATTTTTTCCCTTCAAGTACTTATCCAGTTCCCCTTTGAAGGCCATGATTGAATCTGCCTCCACCACCCCCTCTGGCAGTGCATTACAGATCCTAACCACTCACTGTGTAAAAATGTTTTCCTCATGTCACCTTATGTCTTCTAGTTCTTGACCCCTCCACCAATGGGAACAGTTTTTCTCTATCTACTCTGTCTAGACCCTTCATGATTTTGAATACCTCGATCAAATCTCCTCTCAACCTTCTCTGCTCCAAGGAGAACAACCCCAGCTTCTCCAGTCTATCCACGTGACTAAAGTCCCTCATCCCTGGAATCATTCTAATAAATCTCTTCTGCACCCTCTCTAAGGCCTTCACATCTTTCCTAAAGTGAGGTGCCCAGAACTGGACACAATACTCCAGTTGCAGCCGAACCAGTGTGTTCATCATGACTACCATACTTTTGTACTCTATGCCTCCATTTATAAAGCCCAGGATCCCGTATGCTTTTTTAACCACTTTCTCAACTTGTCCTGCCACCTTCAACGATTTGTGTACATATACTCCCAGATCTCTCTGGTCCTGTACCCCTTTTAGAGTTGTGCCCTCTAGTTTATATTGCCTCTCCTCGTTCTTCCTACCGAAATGTATCACTTCACACTTTTCTGCGTTGAATTTCATCTGCCATGTATCCGCCCATTCCACCAGCCTGTCTATATCCTCTTGAAGTCTATCACTATCCTCCTCACTGTTTACTATCCTTCCAAATTTTGTGTCATCTGCAAAGTTTGAAATTGTGCCCTGTACACCCAAGTCATTTATATCAAAAAAAAGCAATGGTCCTAGTACCAACCCCTGGGGAACACCACTGTACACCTCCCTCCAGTCCGAGAAACAACCGTTCACCACTACTCTCTGTTTCCTGTCACTTAGCCAATTCTGTATCCATGCTGCCACTGCCCCGTTTATTCAATGGGCTTCAACTTTGATGACAAGCCTATTATACGGCACTTTATCAAACGCCTTTTGAAAGTCCATATACACCACATCAACCGCATTGCCCTCATCAACCCTCTCCGGTACCTCATCAAAAAACTCAAATCACGATGGTTAAACACGATTTGCCTTTAACAAATCCGTGCTGGCTTTCCTTTATTAATCCACACTTGACCAAGTGACTGTTAATTTTGTCCCGGATTATCGTTTCTAAAAGTTTCCCCACCACTGAGGTTAAACTGACTGGCCTGCAGTTGCTGGGTTTATCCTTACACCCTTTTTTGAACAAGGGAGTAACATTTGCAATTCTCCAGTCCTCTGGCACCATATCTACGAATGTTTGGAAGATTATGGCCAGTACCTCTGCAATTTCCACCCTTGCTTCCCTCAGCAACTTAGGATGCATCCCATCCGGACCGGGTGACTTATCTACTTTAAGTACAGTTAGCCTTTCAAGTACCTCTTCTTTATCAATTTTTAGCCCATCCAGTATCTCAACTACCTCTTCGCTCACTGTGATTTTGGCAGCATCTTCTTCCTTGGTAAAGACAGATGCAAAGTGTTCATTTAGTACCTCGGCCATGCCCCCTGTCTCCACGAGTAGATCTCCTTTTTGGTCCACCCCTCCTCTTACTATCTGTGTGTTGTTTACATGCCTGTAGAAGACTTTTGGATTCCCCTTTATAGTTGCTGCCAGTCTATTCTCATACTCTCTCTTTGCCCCTCTTATTTCCTTTTTCACTTCCCCTCTGAACTTTCTATATTCAGCCTGGTTCTCACTTGTATTATCAACCTGACATCTGTCACACGCCCCTTTTTTCTGCTTCATCTTACTCACTATCTCTTTTGTCATCCAGGGAGCTCTGGCTTTAGTTGCCCTGCCTTTCCCCCTCGTGGGAATGTACCTAGACTGTACCCAAACCATCTCCTCTTTAAAGGCCGCCCACTGTTCAATTACAGTTTTGCCTGACAATCTTTGATTCCAATTTACCCGGGCCAGATCTGTTCTCATCCCACTGAAATTGGCCCTCCTCCAATTGAGTATTTTTACTTTAGAGTTTTCAATAGCTATTCTAAACCTTGTGATATTATGATCGCTGCTCCCTAAATGTTCCCCCACTGACACTTGCTCCACTTGGCCCACCTCATTTCCCAGAACCAGATCCAGCAATGCCTCCTTCCTCATTGGGCTGGAAACGTACTGGTCAAGAAAGTTCTCCTGAACACACTTCAAAAATTCCTCCCCCTCTCTGCCCTTTACACTATTACTATCCCAGTCTATATTGAGATAGTTGAAGTCCCCCATTATCACTACTCTATCTCATCTCTGTAATTTCCCTGCAAATTTGCCCATCTATATCCTTCCCACTAGTTGGTGGCCTATAGAATACACCCAGTAGTGTAATGGCACCTCTATTGCTTTTTTAACTCTAATCAAATAGATTCTGTCCTTGACCCTTCCAGGACATCCTCTCTCTCCAGCTCTGCAATATTGTCCTTAATCAATACTGTCACCCCCCCCCCCCCCCCACCCTTTCTTTCCTTCCCTATCTTTCCTGAACACCTTGTATCCAGGAATATTTAGTACCCAATCCTGCCCTTTTTTGAACCAGGTCTCCGTTATCACCATGACATCATATTCCCATGTGGCTATTTGCATCTGCAGCTCACCGACCTTGTTCACCACACGTCGTGCGTTTACACACATGCACCGCAAACCTATCTTAGACCTTCTTGTCTTCTTAGTGTGATCCCATCTAATACTGTACTATTTCTTACTCTGGTGCTATCTGTCTCTCCCGATCCTTTGTGCACCTTGTTTCTCCGTTCCAATGTTACATTGTAGTGCCCATCCCCCTGCCAAATTAGTTTAACCCACCACCCCCCGAACAGAACTAGCGAACCTCCCCGCAAGGACATTGGTCAGAGCTCTGTTGAGGTGCAACCTTTTTCCAAAAGTTAAATGCTCCTCTACAATTCTGAAATTCTTTTTCTTGAAATGTGACATTTTCCTGTGACATTATGTTGTAAGTATATTCAGGGCAGTGATCTGCGAGGTTTCAACTGATGCCTTATTCCCTGTGATGGGGGCGGGGGCAGTAGAACGAAGAAAAACAACTCACTAAATTCACCAGACATACTTGTGTAGAGTGAAGTCTGAGAGAATTATTAAATATGCTTCATCCACCATAATTATAACAGATTATCACGTAATGTTGCATTTTAGTCAGTACTGATTGCTGCATGTTTCATGAAGTAGTCGGTATAACGGATAAGTTAATACACACTGTCCACACGGTGAAGTACTTGTTTCTTTCACTTACAACCACAACTTGCACCAAAAGTGCCTTTAATGTAGTAAAATGTCCCAAGGCACCTCACAGGAGCAAAATCAAACAAAATTTAACACTGAGCCACATACGGAGATATTGCGGCAGGTGACCAAAAGCTTGGTCACAGAGGTAAGTTTTAAGGAGCGTCTTAAAGGAGGAGAGGTGGAGAGGTTTAGGGAGGGAATTCCAGAGCTTAGGGCCTAGACGGCTAAGGCACAGCCGCCAATGGTGGAGTGATTAAAATCAGGGATGGACAAGAGGCCAGAATTGGAGGAACGCAGAGATCTTGGAGGGTTGTGAGGCTGGAGGAGGTTACAGAGATAGGGAGGGGCGAGGCCGTGGAGGGATTTGAAAACAAGGATGAGAATTTGAAAATCGAGGCGTTCCCGGACCAGCAGCCAAGAAAAGTCAGCGAGCACAGGGGTGATGGGAGAACGGGACTTGGTGCGAGTTAGGATATGTGCAGCAGAGTTTTGGATGAGCTCAAGTTTACGGAGGGTGGAAGATGGGAGGCTGGCCAAGGCAACATTAGAATAGTCAAGTCTTGGGGTAACAAAGGCATGGATAAGAGTTTCAGCAGCAGATGAGCTGAGGCAGGGGCAGAGACGGGCGATGTTACAGAGGTGGAAGTAGGCGGTCTTGCTGATGGAGCGGAAATCTGGTCAGAAGCTCATCTCAGGGTTACGGGGTAAGAGCGGGGGGAATGGGACTAAATGGATTGCTCTTACAAAGAGCCATCACAGGCTCGATGAGCCGAATGGCCTCCTTCTGTGCTGTAACAATTCTATGATTCGAAATAGGAGGCCAAGGCTGTGAACGGTCTGGTTCAGCCTCAGACAGACGGTGACCAGGGAGAGGGATGGAGTCGGTGACCAGGGAGAGGGATGGAGTCGGTGACCAGGGAGAGCGATGGAGTCGGTGACCAGGGAGAGGGATGGAGTCGGTGACCAGGGAGAGGGATGGAGTCGGTGACCAGGGAGAGGGATGGAGTCGGTGTCCAGGGAGAGGGATGGAGTCGGTGACCAGGGAGAGCGATGGAGTCGGTGTCCAGGGAGAGGGATGGAGTCGGTGACCAGGGAGAGCGATGGAGTCGGTGACCAGGGAGAGCGATGGAGTCGGTGACCAGGGAGAGGGATGGAGTCGGTGACCAGGGAGAGGGATGGAGTCGGTGACCAGGGAGAGGGATGGAGTCGGTGACCAGGGAGAGGGATGGAGTCGGTGACCAGGGAGAGGGATGGAGTCGGTGACCAGGGAGAGGGATGGAGTCGGTGACCAGGGAGAGGGATGGAGTCGGTGACCAGGGAGAGGGATGGAGTCGGTGACCAGGGAGAGGGATGGAGTCGGTGACCAGGGAGAGGGATGGAGTCGGTGACCAGGGAGAGGGATGGAGTCGGTGACCAGGGAGAGCGATGGAGTCGGTGACCAGGGAGAGCGATGGAGTCGGTGACCAGGGAGAGGGATGGAGTCGGTGACCAGGGAGAGGGATGGAGTCGGTGACCAGGGAGAGGGATGGAGTCGGTGACCAGGGAGAGGGATGGAGTCGGTGACCAGGGAGAGGGATGGAGTCGGTGACCAGGGAGAGGGATGGAGTCGGTGACCAGGGAGAGGGATGGAGACGGTGACCAGGGAGAGGGATGGAGTCGGTGACCAGGGAGAGGGATGGAGTCGGTGACCAGGGAGAGGGATGGAGTCGGTGACCAGGGAGAGGGATGGAGTCGGTGACCAGGGAGAGGGATGGAGTCGGTGACCAGGGAGAGGGATGGAGTCGGTGACCAGGGAGAGCGATGGAGTCGGTGACCAGGGAGAGCGATGGAGTCGGTGACCAGGGAGAGGGATGGAGTCGGTGACCAGGGAGAGGGATGGAGTCGGTGTCCAGGGAGAGGGATGGAGTCGGTGACCAGGGAGAGGGATGGAGTCGGTGACCAGGGAGAGGGATGGAGTCGGTGTCCAGGGAGAGGGATGGAGTCGGTGACCAGGGAGAGCGATGGAGTCGGTGACCAGGGAGAGCGATGGAGTCGGTGACCAGGGAGAGCGATGGAGTCGGTGACCAGGGAGAGCGATGGAGTCGGTGACCAGGGAGAGCGATGGAGTCGGTGACCAGGGAGAGGGATGGAGTCGGTGACCAGGGAGAGGGATGGAGTCGGTGACCAGGGAGAGGGATGGAGTCGGTGACCAGGGAACGGAGTTTATGGTGGGGACTGAAGACAATCGCTTCGGTCTTCCCAATATTTAGTTGGAGGAAATTTCTGCTCTTCCAATACTGTTTTTTTTGGATCAGATGTTAAACCGAGACCCCGTCTGCCCTCTCAGGTGAACGTTAAAGATCCCACTGCACTATTTAAAGAAGAGCAAGGGAGTTCTCCCCGGTGTCCTGGGTCAATATTTATCCCTCGACCAACATCATTAAAACAGATGATCTGGTCCTAATCACATTGCTGTTTGTGGGATCTTGCTGTGCACAAATTGGTTGCCGTGTTTCCTACATTACAACAGTGACTACACTTCAAAAAGTAATTTATTTAGGATGTGTTATATAAATACAAGTTCTTTGTTTGGCCTTCTTATGTGAATGGACTCGGTATTTATAGAATCTTTTTATCAGACCGCAATGTACAATAAAATCAGCACCAGTCGATAGTATGAAAGGTTCTGGTGACTATCGATAATTACACCGGGCCAGCAGTAAGTGCCCTTAACTCACTGAACCAGACTGTAGAGAGAAACCATTCTGTGAGCAGCCTTGGAGGGTTCAGCCCCTCGGTGTCACTGGCCGAGGCAGCTCTGCTCTCTTACCAACTGTTACTGATGGACTCAGTATTCCTACAACTGACAAAGGCCAGGCTTTCAAATGCCATTAAATATTAAACCATTAGAAATCTAAAGTCTACTTACCTGCTGGGTTTTACCTGTGGCCCAGCAGCTGCTTTCAACCCACGATATGTTTGGGAGGGACCATTAGTCCTTCCCCACACTGTGGGATCTCCTGCACAGCCGCAGTCCCGGCTTCAGCCACTAGATGGCCGGTGGGTTCAAAGGGGGATAGAGTGCCACCAGCTGGCAAATCGGGCACTGCTGCAGCTCAGGCCCGAACCTCCCCCGCGGGCCCGGCCCCCACCCTCCCCCGCGGGCCCGGCCCCCACCCTCCCCCGCGGGCCCGGCCCCCACCCTCCCCCGCGGGCCCGGCCCCCACCCTCCCCCGCGGGCCCGGGCCCGGCCCCCACCCTCCCCCGCGGGCCCGGGCCCGGCCCCCACCCTCCCCCGCGGGCCCGGCCCCCACCCTCCCCCGCGGGCCCGGCCCCCACCCTCCCCCGCGGGCCCCATCAATTTAAGATTTTATTTATTGGTGTTTAAAGTCCATGATTTACAGGAGGAAAATGAGTGTCAATAAACAGTCCATGGGATAGTCAGAGCTCACTATATAATCCTGTCTACATTCTTTGTTCCGCCCGAATGTGTAACCAGCCGGAGAGATTTCACCACAAACCTGACCTGCTGGGAGTTCCCAGCTGATTCAATGCCAGCTGATTCCAAATGGTGGACGATAGGGTAAAGGGAGACAACTACTTCAAACAGGTACAGTCTAGGCACATTCCCACGGGGGAGAAAGGTAGGGCAACTAAAAGCAGAGCTCCCTGGGAGACAAAAGACAGACAGTAAGATGAAGCAGAAAAAAGGGGCATATGACAGATGTCAGGTTGATAACACAAGTGAGAGCCAGGCTGAATATACAGAGTTCAGAGGGGAAGTGAAAAAGGAAATAAGAGGGGCAAAGAGAGAGTATGAGAATAGACTGGCGGCCAACATAAAAGGGAATCCAAAAGTCTTCTACAGGCATATAAACAGTAAACGGGTAGTAAGAGGAGGGGTGGGGCCGATTAGGGACCAAAAAGGAGATCCAGTCATGGAGGCAGAGGGGATGGCTGAGGTACTAAATGAGTACTTTGTATCTGTCTTTACCAAGGAAGAAGATGCTGCCAGAGTCTCAGTAAAGGAAGATATAATTGAGATACTGGATGGGCTAAAAATTGATAAAGAGGTACCTTGAAAGGCTGGCTGTACTTAAAGTAGATAAGTGACCCGGTCCAGATGGTTTGCATCCTAGGTTGCTGAGGGAAGTAAGGGTGGAAATTGCGGAGGTACTGGCCATAATCTTCCAAACATCTGTAGATACGGGGGTGGTGCCAGAGGACTGGAGAATTGCAAATGTTACACCCTTGTTCAAAAAAGGGTGTAAGGATAAACCCGGCAACTACAGGCCAGTCAGTTTAACCTCGGTGGTGGGGAAACTTTTAGAAACGATAATCCAGGACAGTCACTTGGACGAGTGTGGATTGATTAGGGAAAGCAAGCACGGATTTGTTAAAGGCAAATCATGTTCAACTAACGTGATGGAGTTTTTTGATGAGGTAACAGAGAGTGTAGATGAGGGCAATGCAGTTGATGTGGTGTATATGGACTTTCAAAAGGCGTTTGATAAAGTGCCGCACGGTAGGCTTATCATCAAGATTGCGGCCCATGGAATAAAGGGGGCAGTAGCAACATGGATACAGAATTGGCTAAGTGACAGGAAAGAGAGTAGTGGTGAACGGTTGTTTTTCAGACTGGAGGGAGGTGTACAGTGGTGTTCCCCAGGGGTCGGTGCTGGGACCACTGCTTTTCTTGATATATATTAATGACTTGGACTTGAGTGTACTGGGCACAATTTCAAAATTTGCAGATGACACAAAACTTGGAATTGTAGTGAACAGTGAGGAGGATAGTGATAGGCTTCAAGAGGATATAGACAGGCTGGTGGCATGGGCAGACATGTGGCAGATGAAATTTAATGCAGAAAAATGTGAGGTGATACATTTCGATAGGAAGAATGAGGAGAGGCAATATAAACTGAGGGCACAACTCTAAAAGGGGTAGAGGAACAGGGAGACCTGGGGGTTGAAGGGCAGGTTGAGAAAACGGTTAAAAAAGCATATGGGATCCTGGGCTTTATAAATAGAGGCATAGAGTAAAAAGTATGGAAATCATGATCAATCTTTATAAAACATTAGTTCGGCCACAACTGGAGTAGTGTGTCCAGTTCTAGGCACTGCACTTCAGGAAAGACGTGAAGGCCTTAGAGAGGGTGCAGAAGAGATTTACTGGAATGGTCCCAGGGATGAGGTACTTTAGTTACGTGGATAGACTGGAGAAGCTGGGGTTGTTCTCCTTGGAACAGAGAAGGTTGCGAGGAGATTTGATAGAGGTATTCAAAATCATGAAGGGTCTAGACAGAGTAGATAGAGAGAAACTGTTCCCATTGGTGGAAGAGTCAAGAACCAGAGGACATAGATTTAAGGTGATTGGGAAAAGAACCAAAGGTGACATGAGAAAAAACTTTTTTTTTACACACAGTGAGTGGTTAGGATCTGGAATGCACTGCCCGAGGGGGTGGTGGAGGCAGATTCAATCATGGTCTTCAAAGGGGAACTGGATAAGTACTTGAAAGGAAAAAATTTGCAGGGCTACGGGGATAGGGCGGGGGAGTGGGACTAGCTGGATTGCTCTTGCATAGAGCCGGCACGGACTCGATGGGCCGAATGACCTCCTTCCAAGCTGTAACCTTTCTATGATTCTAGTAAGGGAAGTTTCAAAGCAGCTAAAGGATCGATGTCAGGAAGTTCTTTATACAGAACAGGCTGACCAGTTGGGGTGCAGCTCTGGAGTCATTTCAGAGTTGGCTGGTGCTGGGCTGGGGGCTGGATCTCTATCTATCTCTCTCTCTCTCTCTCTCTGCTGGGCCCTCGCTGGGTTCCAGCCCGAAACCCACTCCGCTGAGTGGAAAACCAACGTTAACCAGTGTTGCTGAAGGAACGATGTCAATATGAACCCTTCACACTGAGCCAGCTGGAGATTGACTCCTTTATTTAATTTGTGAGATTCCCCAATGACTGAGTAAACGGCTCAGTGACGGGGTCCAGGGCACACAGACCCAGAGGGACATGGCTTCACTCCCTAGTCTGGGTCGGCAGTGGGGGCTACAATTGGCCTTAGGGACGCTTCCCGCCGGGGATCAGTAACTGATGGTCGGGCGAGAACACAATGGGCTCAGGTGTGGTAAACCTCGCAGCTCAGTAACACACTGGCACTCTCTCAATAAAAGGCAAAGCACCAGATGGCTGAGAGTCTCTTCATTGGCTGAAGGGGAAAAAATAAATGGAATAGAAAATGCTTTTAAAAATGCTTTGAAGTTGTAGATTGTGATTTCAGGGTCACTCGGACTCTCTACTTCATTGAGGGAAAGGCTGGGCTCTCGATTCCCTCGGTTACCGTAGGCCATGAGAACCATTCTAGGGCCGTAGTGGGGTGAGCAGGCAGCAGTGTGCAAGGGAGCTGGGTTCCCAGCCTCAGTCACTCTCGCTCTCCTCTTCCCCTTCCTCCTCTCCCTCTTTCCTTTCACTTCCCTCCGCGAGATCAGCGAAGAAGTCACTTCCGCTGCCAAACGCTTTCCTGCTCAGCGACTCCAGCTTCCCGTGTTTCTTCCGCCTCCTGTAGTCATCGACGATCACACCGCGCAGGTCAGAAACATCCCAGAATTTCACCTTCTGGTCATGGGCACAGCTGGCCAGGAAGTGACCCTGGCTGGACTTGGCGATCTGCTCGATGGACTCTCCAGGATGCTGCCCCACGCTGCCAATCACTCGATTGGGAAGGATACTCACAGCCCTGTGAGAGACAGACACAGTTAGAGGAGCCCCTCAGTGTGTTCAAATCAGTGACAATCACCTTCACCTGCTTTAAAATAAGGGGACAGGGTTCCCCAATCACCACATCTTAGAATCATAGAATACAGCACAGGAGGAGGCCATTCAGCCCATCGTGCCTGTGCCAGCTCTTTGAAAGAGCTCTCCAATTAGACCCATTTCCCTGTTCTTTCCCCATAGTCCTGCAATTCTTTCCCCTTTAAGTATTTATCCAATTCCCTTTTGAAAGTTATTATTGAATCTGCTTCCACCGCCCTTTCAGGCAGCGCATTCCAGATCAGAACATCTCGCTGAGTAAAAAAAAGTTTCCTCATGTCGCCTCTGTCTCTTTTGCCGATCACCTTAAATCTGTGTCCTCTGGTTACCGACCCTTCTGCCACTGGAAACAGTTTCTCCTTATTTACTCTCTCAAAACCCTTCATGATTTTGAACACCTCTATCAAATCTCCCCTTAACCTTCTCTGTTCTAAGGAGAACAACCCCAGCTTCTCCAGTCTCTCCACATAACTGAAGTCCCTCATCCCTGGTACCATTCTAGTAAATCTCTTCTGCACCCTCTCTAAGGCCTTCACATCCTTCCTAAAGTGTGGTGCCCAGAATTGGACACAATACTCCAGCTGAGGCCTAACCAGTGTTTTATAAAGGTTTAGCATAACTTCCTTGCTTTTGTACTCTATGCCTCTATTAATAAAGCTCAGGATCCCAAATGCTTTTTTAACAGCCTTAACCTGTCCCGCCACCTTCAGGAATTTGTGCACATATACCCCCAGATCTCCCTGTTCCTGCGCCCCCTTTAAAATTGTACCATTTAATTTATATTGCCTCACCTCGATCTTCCTTCACACTTCTCTGTGATCACAACTATGTCAAATGCTCCTGGTCCCAAATTTAAAATAAATAGGTAAAATTTTAACCTTTGACCCGAAAATGGCCGACTGACTGTCACATGACCTGCATTCCCCCTCGGCTCAGACCTCCAATCAAATCCAGGAGCAAAAGTTGATTGGCTCCATCTCAGGTTCCAGCACCGCTGGCAACTGGTGTGACCGTGACCAGGAAGAGGGGCCGAGTAACACCAGGAAGAGGGGCCGAGTAACACCAGGAAGAGGGGCCGAGCAACACCAGGAAGAGGGGCCGAGCAACACCAGGAAGAGGGGCCGAGCAACACCAGGAAGAGGGGCCGAGCAACACCAGGAAGAGGGGCCGAGCAACACCAGGAAGAGGGGCCGAGCAACACCAGGAAGAGGGGCCGAGCAACACCAGGAAGAGGGGCCGAGCAACACCAGGAAGAGGGGCCGAGCAACACCAGGAAGAGGGGCCGAGCAACACCAGGAAGAGGGGCCGAGCAACACCAGGAAGAGGGGCCGAGCAACACCAGGAAGAGGGGCCGAGCAACACCAGGAAGAGGGGCCGAGCAACACCAGGAAGAGGGGCCGAGCAACACCAGGAAGAGGGGCCGAGCAACACCAGGAAGAGGGGCCGAGTAACACCAGGAAGAGGGGCCGAGTAACACCAGGAAGAGGGGCCGAGTAACACCAGGAAGAGGGGCCGAGTAACACCAGGAAGAGGGGCCGAGTAACACCAGGAAGAGGGGCCGAGCAACACCAGGAAGAGGGGCCGAGCAACACCAGGAAGAGGGGCCGAGCAACACCAGGAAGAGGGGCCGAGCAACACCAGGAAGAGGGGCCGAGCAACACCAGGAAGAGGGGCCGAGCAACACCAGGAAGAGGGGCCGAGTAACACCAGGAAGAGGGGCCGAGTAACACCAGGAAGAGGGGCCGAGTAACACCAGGAAGAGGGGCCGAGTAACACCAGGAAGAGGGGCCGAGTAACACCAGGAAGAGGGGCCGAGTAACACCAGGAAGAGGGGCCGAGTAACACCAGGAAGAGGGGCCGAGCAACACCAGGAAGAGGGGCCGAGCAACACCAGCCCTCCCCTTACACAGGGGGACTCGGCTCCATTAACCCCCCCCCCCCACCGCGGGGGGACTCGGCTCCATTAACCCCCCCCACCGCGGGGGGACTCGGCTCCATTAACCCCACCCCCACCGCGGGGGGACTCGGCTCCATTAACCCCCCCCCACCGCGGGGGGACTCGGCTCCATTAACCCCCCCCCACCGCGGGGGGACTCGGCTCCATTAACCCCCCCCCCCACCGCGGGGGGACTCGGCTCCATTAACCCCCCCCCACCGCGGGGGGACTCGGCTCCATTAACCCCACCCCCACCGCGGGGGGACTCGGCTCCATTAACCCCCCCACCGCGGGGGGGGATTCAGACAATGTTTGGAGTTTGCCAATACATAATGCCTCTCCCTGAAAGCAGTTAGCAGAAACTAGTTTACATTTGTCAGGATGTGTAACCCTCTCCAGACAGAGTGTCCGGTGATGGCAGCAGTAGCCGAGCCGGTTGCTCTCACCTGATGACCCCGTCCATAGATGCAGCACACAGAATGTTGTCGGTGATGGGCACGATACAGTCAATGGATTCTCCCCGCACCTCGAATCGATCACTGGTGGCTCCAAACCCCTCCCAGTTGAAGAGGTAAATCTTCCCCTCACTCGAGCTGCAAACCACCTTACTACCTCGCTGATCACAAACAGAAGTAGTTAA